>NC_088101.1:61871558-61926558 GCF_036370855.1 Dromaius novaehollandiae
CTGCTAGAATGCGCGTCTGTCCGAAGTGTAAATACCCAAAGACAAAAAAGGGAGACGGGTTTGCGTCCTGGTGAGACGCCAGTGACAAGAGCTAGATGTACTGCTGCACAGCGATGCTGCGCTCGCCTTAGCTACTTCTCCTCCACTTGTCCGGGAAAACGGGTGGCTTCCCCGTCCCCGTCTCGCATCTCCCAGGAGTAAAAATCTTGCCCACGGAGCCGAGGTTTTTCTCGGGGGCTCTCGGCTCGCCCCGCCCGGGCTGTGCCCAGCACCGCGGCCGGCGCGGAGCTGCGGGGCTCAGCGGCCGGGAGTCCCGCAAGGGGACGGGGCAGAGGCCGAGGAAAGTCTGCTGCGGCGGGAGACCCCCTCCCCCGTCCTCCCCGTCCAGATAAAGCCCTTGCTGACAAGGGAGGGAAGGGGCAGGCTGCAGGGCAGGGGCTTCCCTTTGGTCTCGGTGTGTGTTCTGTAAAGTTGTGACAGATTATTAGTAAAGGGAGGGGTTTCACAGTTTGATGAAGATATAACACACTCTGCACTATCCATCCTCCGGGCCCATTCATCAGAAGCCGAGGCAAAGAGAGGGGGAGAGAGCAGCTTTCTTCCTCTCTCCCATAGCAATTCATCACTGCGGCTGGATCGGGGAGTTTTGTCCTCCAGCGACCCGCTCCCCGGCCGCCGGCCCGGGCCCGATGCGCAGAAGGGACCGCGCAGCGCCCCAACGGGCCCGGCCCGGCCCGCCGAGGGGCCGCGGGGGCCGCGCCGCTGCCCCGCGCCCCGCGGAGGGGCTGGACGCGGCCCCCGGGCGGCTGCCTCCGCCCCGGGCGCAGGCAGGCGCACCTGGCCCGGCCGGGCTCCCTCCTCCCGGCGGGCGATGGAGTTGCCTGGAAGAGCAAAAGTGTAAAGCTTGGGAGAGGAGAGCGGAGAGGTCGTGTGGAGGCAGCAGGCGGGGTGGGGGGAGACAGACAGCTACACAGACAGAGAGATGCGGATGGGACGAGGATGCTCTTACGGCAGGCTTTTGTTTGGGAGTGAGTGATCCTCATTGTTTGTCTTCGCGGAGAAGAGAGAAAATTAATTGCAACGAATTAATAATTAATCCCGTTTAAACAGCTTTATTATCACCCACGAACTAGAGGGAATTGGTCTGATAACCCCCCGAAGACCGAATGTCAAGTTTAACCAAATAGTTATTGCTTTATCAAACAGAGTCTGCAAATAAATTAATCAAAAGCAAATATGTTCTTTGTGTGGCTCATTTGCCCGTAATGGATGGATATGAAGATTTGCCGATATTATTGTCTGTCATTCAGTCTAACAAAGTGAACATTTATTGCATATATATTAAAAATTATCCCTTAATCGAGTGGGGCTGGGGTTGCAGTTATTGGAGTCTTCCCAGAGGTGAAGTCCCCTTGGATAGGAGCGGGGAGGGCTGCCCTTCGCCTCCCGTGCGATTCCCTTCGGAACATGTTTCAAAATTGCTTTAATCCACCGCTAAATTGAGCTGTTTTACTAACTGTCCACGATATCACAAACAGTTTGAGGAGCTAATGGACGAGATGTTATAAAAATAGTGGACGTAAGGCACAGAAGAGGCGATATGTTCGCCCAGGAGTGATGGCCGGGGACCCAGGCAAGGAAAACAAGCCCTCTTTGTCTCCTCCTTGCTTACATCATTTTCTAATTAGGCATAAAATTGTCTTCATACACTGGTATCGCTGGCTTCATAAACATAACCATTATGGTTCATAAGGACCCCTTTGTGGGGAGCCCTTCTCAAAATAGAAAAAGATCTGGAGAGACCTAGAGAAAAAAAAATCCCCTTTGTTTTCTCTTTTGAGAAGACGGATGGGCAATGTCACGCAGATGATTACTTTGGACTATTAAATTGTCAGAAAGGAAGAATTTCACTATTAATAAAGGGTTTATGGCGGAGCGATAGGGCCGGATCCCGGAGGCTCCGCGGAGCTGCGCTAGCGCCCGTCTGCGGGGAGCGCGGGGTCCGCGGGGCGCCGGCGGCAGCTCCGCCCGCCCCGTCCAGCCGGGCCCGGCGCGGCGCCTGGCAGCGGGGTTCCCTCGCCCCGCGGCCGCCGGTGGCGCCGGGCCCGGCGGCGACTCAGTGCCGCGCGCACGCGGAGCGCCGCGGGCAGCGGGGCCGCGCCGTCCGGCGGCCTCGACGGGGCGAGCAGCACCGCCGGCCCCGCTCCGCGCGGGCCGCCCGGCCCCGGCGCCGCCGGCGGCGCGGGGTAACTGGATGGAGATGGATGGAGCCGCCTATAGCCCCCGCCGCCGTGTCAGCCCCCGGACAATTACTGTCTCCAGAGGGATGGACAGACTGACTGACACTGACCTCTGCCCACGAGCCCACTGGCGGCCCCGAGGAGCTTATGTGCAATTTGCTGGATTTCGTTTACAATAACCCGACTTGACATAAATAACTCTCCATGCTGTGTCTACGCCCGCGTGACCTCCTGAACCAGCGCGGAAACACTGCCGTATTGATCAGGGGCGCAGGGGGTTCTCTTCTTTTTTTTCTTCTTTTTTTTGGTCCGTGAAAACCCGAGCTCGCTTTGGCCCCCAGCCGGTGCGCTCCCCCGGCCGGGCCCGCCGGGGCCGGCGGCAGGGCACCGACGCTCCCCGCGCTGTGACAGAGCCCTGCTCAACCGGAGAGCGGTCCTTTTCCTCGGACCCTGTTTTCCCTCGCTTCCTTTCGTTTAAAAGCGACAGGAGTTAAATTTCATGTCGCGACAGCAAGGGGCGAGTCGCGACACCGGGGCGAGCGCCTCCAGGAGACCGGGGAGAGCTCCGCGGGCCGCGCACGGCTCCACTCTGGGCGGTTCGCGGGCAGCTCTCCTGCACGGGGCAGGCCGGGGGCAAAATCGTCTTCTCCATCTCTCTCTCGCTCGGATATTTTTATGCAGGGCGGAAATCCCCCCCCCCAACCCCCACCCCCACCCCTCTTTAACAACCCGCCGCCCGGGGACGTTTGCTCTGAGCGCGGGGTTCAGCCGCTCGCGTCCCTCGGGACGGCGCTTCCCACACCTGCGGGGCTGCGGCGCCCTCCTTCCCCGCCCCGCCGCCCCGACGGGTTTTAAAATAAAATCCTTGTTTTGGCCTCCTTCAGGAGCTCTGCGAGGGACTGTGGAAAGGGACGGAGGGAAAATAAATAACGGGGAATGAAAGTAAAAGGGGGTGGGGAGGAGGAAGGGGAACTCCCCAGCGGAGGCCTTGCAGAGCAGGGCTGGTGTTATCCATTTAGTGTGACATATGGAAATCCTTCGGCGGACCCACAACTAAAGGAGCCGCCCCTCCTTCCTTTATTCCCCGCTAACTTTTGTGCTAGATGTTAACAACCTGGTGCCATCCATTCCGGCTCTATTTCCAAGTGAATGTTGCCTCCAACACTGCCTCCCTTTCTGCCTATTCTGGGGCTGCCTCCCACGCAGATTTATGTATTTTTGATATTAAATTCTTTCTGTCATTAAGCCTGCTCTCTTGTTGACTTTCATTGACCCTTGCCCTTGTCCCCATACTTTTCCATATTTAATACTGGAGCATTTTTGCCAGTGCCCTTCCCCGCTTTGTTACCTCCCAGTTGACTGCTGTCCCTAATGGCATGTGCTGTTTGCTCTGTTGTTGAACTTGGTAGGGTCACATAGTCTTGTGCGGTGATATCCTCCGCTTTTCCAACCTTGCTATTCCGGGGAGGCGCCTTGTGCAACGAGCCCTTTTTCCCCTAGCTACCAGCTTCCTAATGACTTAAGCAAACACCTTCGCTAATGATCCCCCGGGCTCCCCGATCCCCTGGCGGTTTTGTTTAGCTGAACTCCTGGTGCTCTGCCTGTCCCACTGGTAGCGTGGCCTCTCTGACCTGAGACATCGCAGCTCTTCTCCTTGGAGCGGGCTGCCTTGTCCGGCCCCGCCTGGGCCAAAGGCCAGCGTCCTGGGAGCGCTGCATGCCACCAGCTGCTTGAGGTGACACCGAGTTACAAAGAAGAGCCGCCAAAGGAAACTTCGGCTCACACAGGCAAATGAATGTGTTCATTTATCTCCTCTGACTCCGCGGTTCGCGGCGTGCCTCGGCCCTACAGCTTGGCTGGGGGAGCGGGTGAATGTCCTTCCCGAGAAAGATTGGCTCCCTTCTCCTAGGCCGGTCTGTTCAGTATCATTATGTGACCGGTTTTCAGAATTGAAGTTGCCTGGTGTTTTGATTCTTCCCTGCCTGTGCCGTTGTGCCCCGGAGGTCCCTTCGAAATGGATGCTAATTGTTGGGGCTGCACACTGCTGCCTGCTAAAATGCCCCAGAGCTCCCAGGCCCTGCTCCTCAATGGCTTAATTGACAAGGACTTGTCTGTATTTAGGAGCAGCTGGTCCAAAGCATTGGCACATCAGCGCAATCTTAACACAGCATCCCTAGCCTCGAGGAGTATGAGGGTAAACGTGGTTAAAATGAAGGAAGATTTATAGTCGGCCCCCTTGGGTAATGCGACAGAAGACAGCTACCAAGATTTTCCCTGGTAGGGGTTTCATTCATCAGCTTCCCAGCCTTGGAAACGTGTCTAGGAGCCACGCTCCAGCTATTATTAATAATAGGAGGTGGCCATTTAGAACAATTAGGCAGGTGACAATGTCCCACATAATGCGTGGCCCTGACCGAGCCGCGGAGCCGCAACGGCGGCTCCGTCACCGAGCAACGCCGGGGCTCGCCCGGCCGCCGCCGCCGCCCGGCTGCGGCCCGCGACGGGCAGCGCTTGGCGCGTGCGGCTGGGAAAGAGCTTCCCTGCCGCTGCCTGCCTCGAAAGCTCCCATCAGATGCTCCGAGGACGCGCTTCGGGGTTAAAAATTAAACTGCAGTTGCGGCTCCGCGTTTCAAACTAAGGCTCCCCCTGATTTCGGGGACACGGAGCAGATGATACGCATCTTTCCTTTCGTCTCTTTTAAATCTTCAGCTCGTGAGATTCCCTTTATACATTTTAAACTTATCTGATTTCTAAACGGGAACGGCTGGATTTATTTATTTATTTATTTATTTATTGCAATGGGTTATTCAGCGTTTTACAAAGAAGGTTTATTGCACGGCTCAAAACGAACGGCTTTTTTGTTGTTGTCGTTTTGCAGTGTGTGGGAAATACTTTTATGTTCACACAGCTCGCCCCATGAATAGGGATAATAGGTTCGGGATGCTCATTGAAATTTGAAGTTTTTAAACAGAAATTCCCTAACTTTTGCTCGTTTTCTCAACTTTTTTCGTAGGAACAATGCCAACATTGAAGCCCTCGGTTGGAGTCTGCACAGTTGGAGATCTTTGGTGCCATTTTAGACATCTTTGGATTTCATCAATCAAACTGACTGCAATTTTCCATAAAAACCCTGAATTTGGGTCAGAAAGTGGGCAAAGCAGATAAAGATCATTCGAGCTGTCTTATAAGATGATAAATAGATATCCTTTCAATCCAACAATGCAAGTAGTGCAGTTTTGTAATTCACTTCCATTGGTTTTGAATGCAGTGAGTCGAAACAATTTATACATGTTTTCCCATGGTTAGAAGATGTCTTTACATAGTTGTCAATAGTAACTTGACCTTTTTCCCCACTGAGCTAGGAAGTGGTGCTTTTTTTCTTTCAGGGTACAGAAAGGGTTGTTTTAGATTTCCCCCCACCTTCTTTCTTTTAGCGGCTCAATCAATAGGTTATTTTTTCTTATCCCAAGGTTTAAGCAGATGGTAGATAGTTCACCCAAGCCGGCAAGAAGAAATTTTCCTCCGCGCCGCGATAAAAGCGAGCGGCCCAGGTTAGGTTTTCCACAGACCTGCGAGATTTGCTTAGAGTATTCTTGAACTTGTCGACGAGCTTTTAGTCCAAGGGGGAGAAGCCCTAAAAGTCTCAGGCGGAAACCTCGGGGGATGCTGCTGCCCTGGCAGCGGCGGCTGGAAGCTGCGGCTGCCCAGGGCTGGGGGGAGAGGGAGGGCTTCTCCCCCGCGCTGCCCCGCACGCCCGCTCCGGCCGGCCGCGGCCCCACCGCGGCCCCGGGGTCTCAGAGCCCCCGGCCGAGGGAGGAGGAGTACCGTGCAGGGCGGAAGGCTGTGCTTGGGCAGCAGATCAGCAGCTGCGTGCCCGGGCCGGCTTAGGAGAGGTGGCTTGGCAGGGGGGGCCCGCGGCGGTGTGCCAGCACCGTTAGCATCGCCAGCCCCAGCCGTCGGTCTGGAGGTGTTTTGTAAAGCGAGCCGCTAGCATTGGCCTGGGTCAGCAAGAGGGGGAAACCGAGGCACGGGACGGCCTTCCCACGGCTCGGTCCGGGAGGGGAACCGCTGCGAGCTCCCGGCGGTGGCCGGGTACCGCCTGCCTCCTTCCCAACGCCGCGACATGAAGCGAAGGACCCTGCTGGGAGGAGGCAAGCGAGGGGCATTGACTTCAGGCGGCCCGAACTCCCCCAGCTTCCCCCAGGCAGCTAGCGCTTACCCAAGGCGCAGAAGCCAGGACATGCCGCAGAAGTGCCAAGGGAGCTGGGTCTAAGGCAGCATAACAGCGACCCACTGCAGCCTGCTGGGGGTCGGGGCCGACCCCTTGGGAGCCGGGGTTTGCCCCAGGAGGTGACCCACAGATGCCCGTGCTCCGCCAGGCCGCCCTGGTTCCCAGGAGCGGGTGGCTGCCGCCCCCCCGGCCCCGGCAGGCGGACGGCGAGCTGATGGAGGGAGCAGGGATGAGATAAAGCATTAGCTCTGCCTTTCCTCCCCTCGCCTTGGACGCTACAACTCCGCTAAGTGCTGAACACTCCCCGCTAATGGATAATGACCTGCGGTGTGCAGCTGCCTCCTACTCCTCCGATAAAAGCCGCTTTTACTATTAATTGCATTTGTAACGTGAGCGCAGTAGGTTTCCAAATGGAGCAACCCAGAAACGCCGGCGTCCGTGTTGCGCCGGGCGCGTCCGCCCTCGTGGAGGCCCCGGACCCACCTGCACAGCGCGGACGGGGTCCCCGGCCTCTCTCCCCGGCCCTCGGGGAAAGGGAGGAGAGGCGGCCCAGCTGCCCGACAGCCGAGCGGCCGATTTGCAGGGAATCACGTAGAAAGGCAGAGGAAAACTTGACAAAGGGTTAAACCAGCCGCCCCCTCCCCGCTGCCCCCACGGGCCCCGTGGGTGTCGAGCAGAGCAGTCCACGGGACGCAGATTTCCACATTTCGGGACTGCGAACACGAGCAGCCCTCCCTTCTGCGGGGCTTTTGGGTGAAATGCCACCTGAGTGTGCTAAAAAGGGTCTTTCCCCCCCCACTCTCTAACGGAGACGCGTTTTCTGTCCTCGCTTGCTCTCGCCGTTTGGTGAAGCAGGAGAGAGGAAAGGCCGCCGGCAGCGGGGAGCGCGGGGGCCGCGGGGCGAGGCCAGGCGCGCAGGCAGCCCCGGGCGCCGCAGCGGTTGCACAGGGTTTGGGAACGAGCCGCTCATCTTACGGCTGTAGTTATAAATAGCGTGAAAACACAGCAGTTTATTTCTTAGGGTCTTCCACCCCGTGCTAAGCGTCAAAAGCAGGTAGACACATCTACTCCTTGACTCCCCCCCCGCCCTTGTTTGCCCCTGGTGAAGCCCTGCTGGGCCGCAGCCGCGCTGCCCGGCCTGCTCGGGGTCGCTGCGCCCCTGCCGCAGCCCCGCCGCGGGGCCCGGGCCCCGCCGGCTCCCGCTTCCTCCGGTCTTGTTTTGTCTGGTTTTTTTTCCCCTTCAGCTCCTCGAGCCTATCAGGCAAATATTTAAGGACACATTTGGAACTAAAATTGTTCCTCCGGCTGTAGAAATATCTGTTCAGGATTTTACAAGGCCCCTTCCTGTTACACTGACGACCTCTTCAGCTATCGCTGCTCGCAAATAATTGCCCCCCAAGAGGGCAGGGCTCCGAGAGGAGCTCCGGAGGGGAGTCCGGATGGTTTCACACGATCGGCGCGGTTTGCTCGCCTGCTGGTCGGGGCCGACGGCGCGGCACCGGCGGGGCCGCGGGACTTGTCCCGGCGGGAAACCCGTAACCCCGTGAATGTCACGGCGAGCCCCTGGCACCAGCCGCGCAGCGATTCAGCCGGGCACCCCGTTAAAAGGTGCACGGCTTATGTGCGCCGAGAAATCTGCAGTTAGAGATTTTTCAGCTGACCTGGCTTCCAGGAAAGGAAACAGCCCTCCTGCTTCTTTATACTTAGCTCACCCCCGGCGGCGGCGGAACCAGCCCGGACCCCGCCGGCGCCGGCCGCTCCCGCAGCGGGCCGGGCCGGGCCGGGCCCCGCGCAGGCTAACGGGGCGGGCGGGCCCGGGGCGCGGAGCCGCGGGCCCGGGAGCCGCGGCAGGAGGGAGGCGCCCTCGGCCGGGGCAGGCGGTGCCACTCACGCCGGCGGGGGGCTCGCGGCTCGCTGCAGCCCCGCTCCCCGGTCTCTCAAAGCCCCTTTCAGCCGCTCTGCGGGCTCCTCACCGGAGGAGGCTGGAGCTACATAAAAGCGCATTATGAAAATTATAATATCAGGCCCAGAGCATGTCCGCGGAGGCAGCTCGGCAGCTTTCAGGCATTGAGCCCCCGTTCAGCTGGGCTGAGCTGTAAATATCCATTTGAATTCGGTGCCTGAATGGAGCAGCAACAAGAACAACAAGGACCAGAGCAACAGAGCCCCCTTTATCCCCCTTGCAACTTCCCCCTGCTTGATCATTCCTTTCCTGTTGCACCTTTCTTGCTTATAGGCAAATTCAAGGGCTTTTCTTCTCTTTTCTTCTCTCTTTTCTCTGAGCGGGAAGGGGGGACGGAGGGGCGGGGGCGGGGGCGTGTGCGGGAAAGGCCCGAGCCGCTCCCTGCCTCCCTCCCCGCAGGACGCTCCCAGGAGCCGCTTGCCCGTCTGCTCGCCGTGCCGGGGGGAGCGGTACAGGCCCGTCCCGATCAGACAGAGCCGAGCTCCCCCGCTGCTCGGCTCCGAAGGCGGGGAAGCCGCCGCCTCCTTCATCTAGGAGCGCGGCCCTCTCTGCCTGGTTTAGCTTAGCGCGGAGAGAAAAGATGCCACGGCCGGGACTTGGTGCGAGGGGCTGCTTCGGGCTTTCGGTCCCACAGACCCCAAGGAGCCGGGGTGGGGGGGGGCGCTTTGGCAGATATGATCTATGGAGGCAGATGAGCGGACCTGCTATTCAAAATATTGCCCATTGTGTTGGAAATGGCCCGCTTGTGACTGGAATAACCCCTTTAATATTAATAGAGCCTTTTAAGCGCGCCGTTTCCTGGGCGCTGGGCAGGCGGGCGAGCAGCGCAGGTGCCGGGGCAACCTGGGCTGGCGGTGACCGCGGCGCGGCGCGCAGGGCGGCCCGCGAGCAGGTGCGGGCGGCCGCGCACCCTCTGCGGCCGCCGAACAAAGGCTCCGCTCGCCCGCGGTCTGCGAGCATGAAGAATTGTTTAATTTCAGGGGAAAGTGAAAGGCTCTGCTTCTGCCGGGACGTGACATTTCCTGTGGTGAAGCCTGCATTGGCTGCTAATAGAGATCTAATTGATGGGTGAAGTCCCATTTCCGCGCTTTCTCCTTTATTGCTCCATCCAGTCTGTTGCAAAATATAACCTTAATCTGATTTAGCAATTCCTCCAGGATTCGGTGCAAGCTTACAGCACAGGAAAAATCGTTATTAAAAAAGTTAAAACACAGACTTGGATTCGGTGCGTTGCCTTTTTTCTTTTTTTTTTTTGTTTTTCTTTAGACCCAACCCTACCCAGGCTCCCGACATTTAACACGTTCCTTTTCGGTAATCATTCCGGGTTTTATGACTATTAATATCAGGAGGGATCGGCGATAATGCAGCCGCCCCTCTTTGTTTTCCATGCAAATGCCAACATTTGGGAGCCGCTCTCCCGAGCGCGGCGCTGCGCCGCTCCGCACCCGCTCTCGGCGCGGCCCCGGAGCGCAGCCCCGACGGCGCGGCCGCGGCGGAGCGCGGCCAGCAGCGCCCGCGGCCTGGGCCCGCTCCAGGCGTCGGGAGCAAGCCAGAGGCTGTGTGCGGAGTGGCGTCGTCGTAATAAAAATATAACGCTAAACAACAACCACCGCCGTTTTACTGGCGCTGATTTCTCCCGCCCGCCTCGGGGAGAACACAATACGCCTGTTTGGAAAAGACAGGCACACGACCCAATGGGAACGGGCTGATTTACTCCGTGCTTACAGGATTTCTGTATGTATATGTCCTCCTCCGCTGCCTGCAGACGAGGAGCAGACCCAGCGGCGTTTCCCCAGCGGGGCTGTGTGAGCGGTGCTGCGGGACTGCGCTGCCCCGCCGGGGCCGGAGCGCCGCCGCCCGCCCGTCGTCCCCAGGGAGCCCCCGGCTGCCCGACACCGCCTGTCCCAGCAGCTGTGAACCCTCTCTTTGCAACAACCCCCAAAATTAATTCCTAAATTAAATCCGCTTCCCTCGCCCCCCCTCCTCGGCCGCCTTTCGGCCCCTCGAGGAGCGAAAGCGGGGTGCGAAAGTGCTCCCTGAGCCGGGGTGTCGAGGGGAAGCTCGGGGCTGCTCTTGGCCGAGCTCATGCGTGCAGGCAGCGGATGGGGCAGGGACATTTCTTTTAATTGATTCTTGCCTTTTTCTTCGGCCTTTTTCATCGCCGCTATCTGAGATAGCGAGAAGGAGTGTACAGGCATTCTGGACCTATACAAACTCTCTTCAGTCCCCCTTGATAGGTTTAATGAGGCGGAACGCGATGAAGGGGATTTGAACCGGTCTAAATGATTGATGAAGCCTGGGGCAAAGCTGAGCTTTTTCCGGATAAAGCCCCATACATCCCGGCATAATGGCTGGATAGTGGCAGGGCTGGGCTCCTTCAAAAGCCGTGGCCCAAGCGCATTCAGAGAAAACAGGGAGGGAAGGTGCTCTGTTGTTACCTAATCAGTTTATGCACTGAGCCACCAGCCGCCTGAAGCAGGAGAGCGCTGCGGAGGAAGCGAGGCGGGTGCGAGGGGGCATTTCTGGCACACTCGCGCACACGCACACGTAAACACACATGCACACACACACACACACATGCACACGCACACGCACACGCCCGCGGAGCCCCCGGGGCCGCGCTCCGCGCAGCGCCGCCCGTGCACCCGCGGGTCTCCCGCCGCCCGGCATCCGCCGAGGGAGCCGGAGGCGGCTCTGCCCCCGTCCGCTGCGGGCCCGCACAGCCCGCCCCTGGCCGCGCCACCCACCTGGGACAGCCGCAGCCCCGCCGCCGCCCGAGCGCACGTGCATGCGGCAAGGCAAGAGGGAGCCGGTAACTGCTGGTGTTCAAATAGTAACAGAGATTTAAGTAAAGCACGTCAAAGACACTTATCATCAACGTCCCCAAAGTTTTGGTGGAACAAGGCCTGTAAATTTACAGCCGTATTCTGCGGGGCTGCGAGCTCCCCGAGGCCCCTCAGCTGAGCCCGCCAGGCTCTAGTCTCCTGGGAGAGATGCGGGCAAAGGCAGGCTCTGGGGAAGGTGCCCACTGTGCCAGGCCTCCCCGTGCTGCTGAGGCGGCCCCGGTGCTGTGGGAACGGCGCTCTGGCAGGCGGGGCAGGAAACTGAATTCTTGGCCCTGACTGGCAAAGTGGTGAGTGTCTTACTGTGGTGACAGTGGCACAGAGAGGTTTGCGTAAACCCTCCTCAGTTCAAACTCCTTTTTTTTCCCTCCCAGGATTCAAATGCCTTCTCTGGAGTAGACTGAACTGAATACCAGGTAATGACTAGATGGAAAAACCCTTACTTTATAACGCCTCATCTGCAAACATTCCCCGTTGAACATAATCCTGTACAATGCAAAAGCTCATGGCAGTCTCACAGAAGTAAGCAGAACACTGATTAAAATCTGCAGGATGGTGCTTCAAGTTTATATTTCTACAGTAACAGACATTCAGTATGCCCAAAAACCACATAAAAAATCAATGGCAGGAGAAAGTCCTACATAAAAATGTATCCTTTTAAGGAGAGATCCTCTAAACTTTGTCTACATCTTTCCCCCCAACAACCAGAAACATAGTTTTGGTTGCAAGGGCAAGAACACTTTGAGATCCTGCTGTTAGGGCTCCCGGGATGGGCAAAAACTCCTCCACAAGTACTATCTTATATTTTTCAATTTAGGAAGGTAACAGAAACAACGTGAGGCAACCCATGCCTTTTCCCTTTATACTAACTGAAAATGCATCATGGAAAGAGGCTGTTTGTACTATTTGTAAGAAATACAATTCCATAAAGCAATGAAAATAGGTGGTAGGAGAAAAAAAAAAGATTACTATTCATTTTTTTCACTTCATCTCCATCACTTTGGCTTTGATCATCCACCTTTGCTACTAGTCCCTCAGTCCCAAACCAGATAAAACTCCTTCTGTGGTCAGCAAGACTAAAATCTTGTTCACCTTACTTATCAGTCCCACTGACTTCCAGGGAACATTTACACCAGCACAGTGAGCAGTTTCAGCAGAGGCCAAGGTAACAACCCTTACGGACAGGAACTGCGTCCTTCTCACCAGCTGCCTTGGGATCAGAGTACTCTCATCAACGTCTGTCGGCAAAGGAGAAGAAGCCTCACTTTAATAGAGTAATTCCACTAACTGTACACCATGCAAAATTTCCCAAACTCCAGGACGTTAAGGAAAAATAATAGCACAACTTTATTTAGAAATGCGTGTGAAGGGTGAGTCATGATCATTGTTGTTTTGCAAAAGCAAGAGTAAAGAAAATGGAGGGACAAAGGAAATCAGTGAGTTAAATGAAATTATCAGTACACTGTAATTTGTCTCCTAAAAGCAAACAAAGACATTTGGGGCAATGGAAAGAGAAGCTGCTTGTTGTCTCTTCCTAGGCAGAATGCTATTACAACTATTAATCTCCTTTTCTCTCTAAATTATCTTCATTTTATTATTAATAATGACATTACCTTATATTCTATCCTACCCTACATCCAAGGATCTCAGGGCATTTTACAATTATTAATGGATGAGCAGGACATAAAACATAACTGTATTTAGTATCTAGATACTGTGTTCTTCCTGGAAATCTTCAAGCATGCGAAGTTTCACAGGTTGGCTACAAAGTCAGGGCAAGTATTATTTATTTACTTTTTTACATGGAAGAAGGGATGCTATGAGATGCAGTATACTTCAGATTGGAAATGAGGGTGCTCTAGTTTCCAAATATCTTTGAGAGAGCAAGCACCCACTGTTGAGCTGAAAGGATAGGAACTAAGTGTTTCAAACATGCAAAGTGGAACGGCAGAGGTTAAGACAGCCCAGAAAGCTAGAGGTCGTAACCAGCTAGGGTATTATCTGCCAGCACAGCTTCCATGGGAACACAGCAGCCCGAGGCACTAGCAACTGCAAAGGCCCGGAGCCTGTCATGGCTCATCTCCTTTTTTTGAGAAAAAAAGTCCATCTTCTTCCTGATACCATAGTTTGGTGGAAACTGTTCACAGGAAATCACGAGCTTCCTTCTTCTACACAGATTTTATGAGAAGAGGAACAGTAGCTCGTTTGGCCTTCTAATTCAAAAAAAATAAAGTTTTCTTCTTCATCAGTCATAACAAAACTCCATAACAGAATGAGATCTTTTTCAGCTTATGTCAACAGACATCTCTTTATTTTATAGAGTTTTGTGTGTGTGCGCGCGCGTGTGTGTGTGTGCAGCCAATATCCCTGCAATGAGTGCAGGGTCAAGTGACAAATTGCACTTAGCACATATTTGCCTGTTTAACTCGTACCGTTCATCTTTAAACTAAGTTGTTGGCTTAGAAAAGTCAGATAAAAACTTCTGTTTTTCTCCAAATATGGAATTTCTTCTATCAAAATTAAAGAGGCCTCATGTCCACACAGTTATGCCCGGGAAAGAGACCAGGTTTTTATGAACTGTCTGAGGTAGAAACTGTTCTCTCTTGGAAACAGTCAGCCATGTGCTTAACTTTTTCTGTATGAAGTCAAGTAGACAATTTACTTTTTTTAGCAGAGGCTTATGCCAAAGAACTTTTCAGAACTTCACCCTCTCTCTTACAAACTTCGTCTTGTGGCTAGCTTTCATTTCATTTTCAAATTGATGCATTTAAAAGGTCTCACTTGCGTGGTTCTCTATTTCATATGAGCTGAACTCAAACTGATTTTTTTTCTCTAGTAGGAAAAATCCGACTGTTGCCCATTTCATGAGACTATGAGTATCACCTCCTGTCTCACTGTCATTTTATTGTAGATCATCCTCTGGGTTCCAAAGTTAGGGAACGCTCGTGGGCAGGCGCGTGCACGCTCACCCATGTGCAACCCAGACAGTGTGATGGTCTCATTTACCCAGGAAGTCAGACAAAAATTCTCTCAAAAATTTCCCAAATATCTTTCCTGGTAATTATGTGGAACATCTGCTGAAATGCTTAAGTCTTCTACCTAGGAAATATTGGCCCTGCTATTTACAGATGAAGTAGTCACAGTAGACCAAAGAGCATAGAATTTTTACATCTATTATTATAATGACAGATATGCAAATCAAAGCAAACAAGAACTTCTGCCCACATCTTCAAGGCTGGATACTGAAAGAAGTTAGCTGTCTGTATCATACATGCATCTATAATACAGGCATGAACCTAAATACAAAATGACTCATATTCAGAGGTGCTGAGCTGTCCCTGTTAGGTTTCTTATTAGGGTCTTATTGTCAAGTTTTCTCCTCAGCGCCTCTCTCCACGGAGAAAAAGCTGAATGTTTTATTACAATTCCCATTTTTATTTTGAATATTTTCTTTGTGAACAGAGACTCTCTTCTCTCCCCGTGCTGCCATACACAGGCGTCTGAAAGCTTCTCAGCCCTTTAGATTGCCGCAACAACAGAAGCTCAGGCACTGAGCTGAGCAACAAAGATTAGCAGTGATGTGTCCCAGTTGGCTTTTTGCAGAGGCTCCTCCTGCCAGTGGTCAGTTATTATAAAAGAAGAACAAAGTGCCGAAGCTGCCTGCAGCTCCATTCAAATGCGCTGTTGCCCAGGCAGGCAGGCCAGCAGCCAGAAGCCAGCAGGCAAAATTTAACAAACAGCCACGCTTGAAAATGCTGGTAACAGCTATCAATGGATCCATAACTCTTAGCTCTCCAGATATGGGGTCATCTTTCAATACTACCCCACTGTCATATACAACATTTGTCTTGTCCCACATTCAACTAATTGTGTCAGTCTGTGGGGTGACTCTATAATACACATATACAATAGCACAATGAAAGCAATAATCTCCTACCCAGTTTCTTTATTTATTTAAGTGCTATTACAAAGTTTCCTGCAGCAAAGAGAAGCTGGGAGGGTGCAACCTATTCCAGCCATGAAACAGCTATCCACATGAAAGAAAGAATGTGGTGGCTTAAATAAATTACATGTTTCTGTGACTTTTTTTCATCCTGACAACACTAGTAAATGGTATGGGGGTTGGGACGTGGCTTCACTGATATTTCAAAACGTGTAACAGAAAAAGAAGCAGAAATCCTAATAAACATCAGTTCACGATTCCCAGATAATTATTTTTCCTGATGACATTTTTAAAGGGAATTTTCTCAATGTATATTTATTATGAGTAAAATGCAAATGCAATACATATATAAAATTGCTCTGAGATTTCTCAGTTTAATGATTCTGTGGCCCTAGGTTTTGAAGTCCTAATATCATTAGGTATCTTTAACATAAATAACTTTGATAGTAGACAAATGACTCCTTCTTAGTTCAAAATTCTGTTCAGAGTATTACAATAAAATACTAGTTATTGCTGTTCTCAGCATCATTGCATTAATTGCACAAATGACTGCATTTGGCTAATGTTCATAAGCCTCCTAATCAATCAGGGTTCATTCATGGTCTACCATCACCCCAACACAGCACCAATTGTGTTTTACAAGTACTCACACCTCCTAGGCCTAGCTAGAAGAAGCCCTTTCAAGACTCTGCTGCAACGAATGCATTTCCTTCGCTGCCCGAATCAACCAGCGACTTCTCCGGGTGCTTTGCTGCAATGAGGGTGGCTCCCCAAGCTCTGCTGGGTTCCCTCTGCAGGTCACAAGAGCCGTCCACCGACTGTGAAATCCTGGCAAATAACCCATGCTATCATGCCCTCCTCTTGCGAGTTTATTACAGTGACTACTAGTCTAGCGCTATATCCCAAGGCAGACAGGTAACTATCCTAAGACCATTGAACAGTCTGTGTTTTACATTCTGGCCCAAATACTGTGCACTCCCCAAACAGTCCAGCTATATGCAGGGATATGAATACAGACTGAAAAGCCAGATAGGAAAAAGTCACTTCATATAGGAAAATGTCTAGTTTGAGAGGTAAGGCAAGGGATGCATCAGGAAGTTCAATACGATACAAAATCTATCAGATACTCCATGGTGGAAAGTTTTCTGACCAGCATCACCACACATTTGACCAATGTCATGAAAGATATCCTTTGAGGAATTGGTAAAAAAAATTGTTTGACTAGAAACAATCCTTTCAGCCTGATAAAAAGGAAAGTTCCTAATTATTTACTAGGGAAGAAGTGGGAAAAAAAAGTTGGAATGGCTAAAAGTGGCAAAAGCTTATCTTCAATAATGTATCACTGTGGCAGTCTACAATATTGGCAGTCTTCTGCCATGCCTTCTTCATGTCCAACACCAAAAAGCAAAAGGAGATTTCTCCACCAAAGCCACTCTAGCAGTCAGCCATTGCCCAAGAGCTCTCCCAAACTTTAGCTCCAAGTACCCGGAGGAGAAGGATATCAGAGAGCTGTGCCTGTGATGGAGCCCCTTCTCCAGAAGGACTGGGCAGGCTTCTGACATCAAAGCAGGAGTCAGAGGACAACCAGTGGCTTCACAGAGTGGGCTCTGAGGACATGTGTGTGTGTATGCATTTGTATTTGTTAAAATGAGCTCTGCTTGCTTTGTTGCAATGCTGTGAAAGATTTTTCAAACCTAATTCTGTCTCAAGAAAGTAAAAAGCCAAAGTCCTAAATGCACCTGTCTGTAAAAGTTTGGCTACAGGAGATCTGCTCGCACTATGAGCCTCTCCTCAGCACTTAATAGCCTGACTAAATAATGAAAGAGATAATTTATGTGAACAAGACAAAAAAGAAAAGACAACCCTGCCCTCTATTCTACTACAGCTCTTAGTGTCTAAAGGTTGTAACAAAGTTTTCCATGAGAAGTTCATCGGACACAGCTGAAGATGGTGCTAGAATAGATTAGATGTAAGTTAAAGGACATCTATATAAGGAGGTACAAATGGTGGCTAAAAAAACTTTAATACAGTCAAACTTTCATATGGAGACCTGAGACTATTTGCAATTGAACGAATGTTAAAACAAAGACAATGACTTGGCATGTTTCAGGTGAAATCCTCCAACCCCCTTCCTCTTTGGGCAGATCTTCTCAGAAGGATCAATGCCAAGATTTTAAAATTTTTAGTGCTGGCCTTGGTCAAAGAAGAAAAAGGGTCTTAATAATGCATTGGCCTGATTCACTCTAACAACTCCTATCCTTAAACATCTTCATGTCTAAGAGTCCAGTCTTCCTGATGAGATAAACTACAGGGACAATTTTACACCAGATTTACTATTGTTAAATCTTTCTTCTAGTGAGTATTTCTGATGTTAAACAACACTAAAGTTGCAATATCTGCATTCTAGTAGCAGGGTTAAACAGCTAGGAAGTATTCAGTACATCAGTTAGTTCCTAGTGCTAATTTAGGCAAAATTCCCCCTGAGAGTGAAGGAGTAAGAGCTGCAGGATGGGACCCATCACTGGCGCTTGCATTTTTTTGCATGCTGGCACTTACGTCTCCAGTCAGCACAAGGAAGAGGTGGGAGGTGTGCTGGATGCGAGCGTGGCAGCAGTGGAGACAGCGTGTTTGCTGCAGAATGCAATTTAAAGTAAATAACAACTGGAGATGTCTCACGGGGGGCCAGACCATACACGCATTGCATATGCACAGGCAGAACTTCTAATTGAGGTGACTGAAAGAACAGACTCTCAGTCACAGGCGAGCAAGCTCTTTTCTGTGCATGATTCTTTTCAGAAAGTAAATGCACCTCATCAAAGACCATCTTCAGGAAATAACCTTTTCCTGTATACGTAGCAATTCTCTGCATTAGTGCTGTGGTTTGAAATACGTAAGATTTTCAGCAATACTGTAATATTTTTATATCTACACAGTCACTATCTATTCTATATACACAAACATCCGCCTACCCAGAAAATAATTGTGGATAATTCAATGTTCAGATTCGATAATGGATGCTCAAATAAATATGAGAATTCCAAGCAAATTTGTGCAAATGAAAAAAGATTTCCTCTGACATAATGGCATGGTGCAAGGCTGTCTGTAATGAGCTGTAATTTGTCTGGAAGAGCATTTTAAAGGGGCTGATCCATCCACTGGAAGACCAGCAACTGCTCTGAGACTAGAAGCAATGAGCCAGCCTGCCTCGTCTCAGAGGAAATTACACCACAAGCAGGCCAAATTTCTGACAACTTCCATAAATTATTTCAGATTTTCATATTTCAAATTTCATCTGCATTCATCATGTGAGTTTGACTGGGGAAAAATGTCTAGGAGGAGCTCTGCTAGCATTCAGTGCAGCAGTCCCAGGAGCCTGCCCTGGGACTAGATAATTTAATTTAGTTTTGATTAGATTATTCTTGCTGCAGTCTACTGCCAATCTGAAGTATTGTGCCTTCTCTTCTACTTAACCTTCCTGCCCCATGCCTGCTCCAGCCTGCATGCAGCTCTCTGTATTGCAGAATATATTTGAACAATCAAACTTAGGAGTTATTATTTTGCTTTCCATTGTCCATCCTTATAAAAGCACACATCTTTCACTAGGTTCCCTCTTCCCTGAAATCAGATTACTTCTTTTTTTTAAGTTTGTAATATTGTTTACCATTTTCAGTGGAAAGTGCCCTGTAATTTAGGTGGAAAATCTAAAATCATTACTATATCTCTGGATGATGCAACATACCATAAATAAGGATCATTTCTAAAACAGCTATAATCATCGCTGGGCAATCCACACGAGACTAACAACAGGTAAATAATGAATTCATCCATCTATTTAACTAAAAATCTATTGTTGGCGAAAGTTATTAATCAAATCTTTAGCTAGTGGTCAATAGAAAAACAAACAAAACAACCCCCCGAACTAGCTCCAAAGTGTTTCTCCAGAAATAATCCATTAGAAATGCAGAATATGAACTCTTAGCAAAAAATTCAACCACATAAACAAAATTCATTTATGAAAGAAGTGTGGCAGAACAACAAAATATCCTTTGTGTGAAATGCATCTGAATGCATGTAATGTTATTACTAGCAGTAACAATAGACAATAAATACTTCTTAATGTATGAGCATTATTTTTACCCATTTACAGAACATGACTGAATTTATACGTGTTCCAGTGGTGAAATATTCGTAACTCTCCAAGTCGTAGTCTGGATTATTTGAAACACAGATAAAGTAAACAAAGCTAATACTGTTCTTTAAGTAATATCTATCACTTCCCTGTTATTGAGTTATTTCTTTTAACAATATAGGGGGGGTTGATGCTATGTGTCTGAACTGAAGAGCTTAGATTCTTTATTGTTCTCCATTTCGATGAAAAAAATTGAATTGGGGGCTGTTATATTGAGTTTTGTTCAGTAAATATACGGAAATCATATTTTTGTTAGAAACTATCAATAAATCCAGTATAAGAAAAGTAATAAGATACAAATATGAGCAGGACCTTTGCAAAGGAAATATTACAAAGAGAGTGTACCCATAAAATATATTAGGGAATGTGTTTTCTCCCTTGTGTTTGAAGAAAATACAGAAGGAATTACAGGCAACTGTGCTATTTTTAATACAGATACAACACATGAAATCAGAGGACTCTAACTGCAAGGTGATAGTGTTCAAGAAAATCATCAAACCTGAGCTACTAACATATAGATTGTCTTAAAAGGCCATTATATATCAGCTTGATTTATTTCTCATTATCATTATTTAGCAACACAAGGCAGTCCTCTCCAAAAATGTCTGTATGTGTACACATTCATCTATACACATCCTATACCTGTATATATGTAGTCATATATATAAATATGTATGTGCACACACATGCAATTCTTTTGTGTGTATACATATGCATAAATATACACACAGGTCTGTATTTTTTACATGACTTCTGTTGATCAAAGAAAGAACTCACAGCACACAAGAACTCTAGCGGATGAGAGGGAGGAAAAAGCCCAAACCAGCGAATTAGGTGTGGGATGTCCCACAAGACACAGCCAAAGGTAGAAGCAAAATAGCTGCGTCCTTGCTGGCTGCGAGTGCCACCCCACGGACCTAATACGTTCCATTTCCACATAAACAGCCCCAGTGAAAACCGTGCCCTGAGTATACAGTAAGGGTCTACGGCATCAAGTCACATGTACAGATGCAGTGGGCAAGACAGACACAGAAAACATCCCCCCCCAAATGTATGCATTTCTTGCAATTTATTGAAACATCTCCTGGGTGGCACAAGGGAGGAATTAATCTGACATCGTCTTTTTTTTGTTTACATTTTATTAAAAAACAATTTACGTGTTGCAATGGAAGCTGTCTTAAAGACCTATTGTTTTCCCTTGTTTCAAACAACATCAATGGCTCATTCCTGCTCTTACTGAACTTAACACCCTCGGTCTCCTTCGTTGTATGACCAAGACAGGGCTGCTAAGAGTGTGCAGGGGAGCTTTCACAAATCTGCGCCTGATGCAAAGATCGCATGAGGCAGCATCAGGACTCACTTACTTCAGACACCCTGTGTCAGGCTCTCTGTTCAACTTTTGGCATTTGATTTTGTTATTTACGTTTTTCTTACATTTTACATGTGAGGCTTGTGACCTAGACAGTATTTCTTGCTTTGCAGTGGATGGAAAAAGTCACTGTTTTCCAAAATACATGTAGTCAAAAGTATTATTGACTTCGAAGTCTCAAATACATGAAAAATAATATATTTGCAGCATAATTTGTGCTTCATTTGGAATATTGGTAGGTGTATGCAATATTATTTAAAAGCACACTAAACTCAGTCATTTATGTAATTCAAAAGAATATTAGAGTAAGTACACTTGATTAAAAAGTCATCATATTATCTTCCATTAACTATATAGCATTTGTAGGTATTAAAACTAACAGACTGTTTACAGTTTTCATGTTGTGCATAACATCAGTCACTATGTAGCATTACAGGTTTGATCCATGCTAACGGACAGTCTTGCCTCCCCTCTCTGCTGCCCTCACATCCCTTCCCCCTCTGCCCTTTCCCCAGTGTCCGGATTTAGGTCACTCTCTAGCTGCTTTGCATTTTTTGCTTGATAACAGAAATAGGATCGTGAAGATCCTCTTTCCAGTTGTCTAACTGGAAGTGCTGTTCTTTTTTTCAAAAGAGCTCTAGTTTCTTGAATGACGTTTCCTTCAATTTCTAGAATAATGGTCAATCAAAGGAAAAAAAAGGAAAGTGTACAACAGCTTGTGGAAAAATTGCAGGTAGAGGTGATCGCAGCCTGGCTTGTTGGGCCCTGAAGAACAGTGAGGTAAGAAACGCTTTAGAGCAGCTTGCCGGTTGCTGGGACCATGGCGTCTAGGAAAGGGAGAACGGCCTGCTCAGGGGCTCCCAAACGCCAGCCCACGCAGATGGGCCGAGGAGCAGCCCGGGAAGGGGTCGCCTCCCACGAAAAGGAGCAGCAGCCAGCACAAGAGCTTCAAACAGGTGCTTTTTAACAGCTGCTTTGGAACTGGCTGCAATTTTAACAGGCCGTTTTATTGAACTGAACTGGATCTGTCCCAGCACAAATCTGCACCATAACATCTATTTCCAAAACACCTACTTAAAAAAGAGTGGCTGAAAATATACTT
Organism: Dromaius novaehollandiae; assembly: GCF_036370855.1. Lineage (NCBI taxonomy): Eukaryota > Metazoa > Chordata > Aves > Casuariiformes > Dromaiidae > Dromaius > Dromaius novaehollandiae. Next base: position 61,893,439 of record NC_088101.1, read on the forward strand.
TCCAAAGATACAAGCTATCAGAACATCTCTTAGAATTTTTTTTTTTAAATTATTACTGTCTTTGTCAAAAGAAACAAAATCTTTTTATCTGGAGGCCTTGTCCTTTATGATGTAAATAATGAATAAGCAATTTAATTAATGGGAATTTAAAATCCTGAGTTCAAATAGAAACAGAACTCCAAAGAAGACACACTCTCTATTTGGATAACAGACATCATCTTGTATGAGAAAATCAGAGCCCTGGGAGGAAGCAATGTTGCCTGCAATTTCAGAAGTTTGGAGGTTTTTTCAAACCTAGAGAGAGTTTTTTCAAAATATGGAGAGAAAGATGGGAGTTTTATCTGGAGATGATTTTCTGCTGAAACACAGCTTTTCAAAAGGTATTAGCAACTCTCCAACTGGAGACTGTGCCTTGCCAGTCACCCAGCAGCCTCCCGAGGAGGCAACATCGCTTCAGGAGAGCAAAGGATTTCCGAGAGTAACGCTGAAGAACTAGCTACAAACATTTTTTTTTCCTCCTGGATCAAATAGTCCAGACTGCTTAGATGTTGCCAGGAGGCTAGAAACCAGCTCTTTTGAGGCAGCTCAGATTTCCCCCATGTTGGATTCTGGACTGGATAATTAAAGCAGCTCGACAAGTGCTTTAGTTTTCCCGATGCCAAAAGCTTAAGAATGAGGGACCCATAAATGATTTCCTGAATTTCCTTCCTTTTCCCCTGCAAGCAGGTCTCAGCCCAACAGGCAGGCTGATTTTACCTTAATCTCAAAATTTTGCAGCTAGGAAGTCATCCCAGTTTGTAACTGGCTTTATTATTAGCATTAGAACCCTTCACTGTGCTGAAACGAAAAAGGTCCCAAATCATGCTGACATTACAGATTTATCATCGAAATTTGTGCCTGCTCCTCAGGATCATTTCAGTTACATGTGATCTGAGAACAAGGAAACCTAAATTGCTTCCAAGCTTTGAACATTTCTAGAATCAAAGTTTTGTAGTGTTTGGATGCTGTTTTTTTCGTATTTGGACTTCTGGGCTTTCTCAGCAGCTGGAAGTGAAACAGACTCGACACCATGGGAAGGCTCGTGTCTTAGTATCTGTTACCTTCCTGGAAACTGAGATAAGGACATCTCACCAAATAAATAAATAAATAAATAAAAATCTTTACTAATTAGATTTCTCTCTAAATTTTGCACACTGAAGAACATCTGATTTTCTAGACATAAATCCAGACTATGCAGTTCTGCCTCTCCCTTTCCCTCAATAATCTCAGCACACTTTTCCCAATGAGTGTGTTTAATGTTTATGGTAACATTATAAGCATGTGTATTCTTTCATTTTATTTAGAAATTAGTGGCCTTCCTTGTTGATTTTCTTAGCATGAACGCTGAAATACAGTTTTGTAATGAGGCAACTATGTGATCTGTCCAGCACAGATTAACTCTTCCAGTATGCAGTACCATAAATTGCCTCCCAGTACTTTAAAACCACCAAGCAAACAACATATGAACAGCATTAAAGGTGCCAGTCTGAACCCTGTAGGGTCTGCGTGAGTGTTCACTCAGCCAGCAAACGCTATACTCTTCATGCTCACCTGGTCTGATTTTTAGTGGGAAACAAAATGGCCAGTCATTTCAAAGACGTTTGTTTTAATGCTTTTTGCTTTAATCATTACATGTGAAGGAAACACAGTAAGCCTGCTTAAGAAAACATGACTACAAAGGTTTCAAAGCAAAGGCAGTACATCCATGGCAGAAGCAATGGTGCAGACTCCAGTTATGGTCCAGCTGCATGCAAAGGCAGCTCAATCCCAACATAGGCAAAAGAGACACATTTTTCCGATAGTAAGAAGGACTTTCCTTAATGTTAAGCTGTATCGCTGTATGCTATCTTTATTTCCCACTTCAGGCATCTACTTAAATGCTTGCTTAAGAAAAATACTCACAAAGCCTCCAAAGCACAATTCCAGGAAAACTCTGTATAAGCTGGCAGACTGATATAATGGAACACTTGCTCCTGGTTGAATTTGTAATTTTTGTGCAAAAAAACACACGTGAACTGTTCTGGACAGGCCAAAGTAATAGCATAGTTTGGGGACACATGCTTGATGCACAGCAGGGAAATAACCATGCTGCTGGGCAGAGGCTGAGGGAGTTCAGGGAACCTCTCATCACGAGCAGCATCAGTCCATGCATTTCATCTGTAAGCAGCTATTCCAAGCTGGTGGAAAAACATCAGCTAGCCAAACACCTTCTCACACAGGAGTAAGGTAGATGGGGCTTTAAACATTCGGCTATGTCAGTAGCACCAGGCTGCTGGGAAGTGCCTCACACTGAGTGTGGTGCCCTGGGAATCTTGTACTTCCTATCCCAAGGGAGTCCTCTGTGCACAAGCAACTTCCATTCACTCCCACTAAATATCTGAGCTTGCAGGAAAACACTTCCTTACTGAAAAGAAAGTACTAAGGAAACCAGTGAAGTTGTCAACAGGCTGCTTTTCCTCATGAGGAAGAAACATACATGTAATAATCAGTGTTTCAGATGGCCTTTTACTGCCTAGGAAGAAATTCTACTGAAGCATTCAACAAAGCGTATGTTTCAGGTACCCTCTACTCAATGAATCCCTGAAGAACATCCTTAACTTTCAGCTCATGTTTAAGTCCCATCTATATGCTCCGAGTTACAGAGCAGCTTACGCGTACGGCTGGTGGACACCGCGCGCTGCCCCAGGCTCCCTGCTGCCTGCAGCGTGGGCTCCCCGCGGTTTCTCTAGTGCTCTGTGCAGCACGGCCTGCCACACAGCTGGAGCCCGAAGCCAGAGCTCACAACATGCTTGACAGCTGTTAGGCAATTAAATTCAATCTTTGACGATGAACATTGATGCTAGATGATTCTATCATAAGGCCACAAAGTCTAAAAAAACGTTGGACTCATTTGACATAGATAATAAAGGCAATAATGCCACATAATCTGGGTAATTCTCATTTTTGCACACAATAGCAGAACCAGGGCTGACTCAAGACTTCCCAGTAAGCACAAGCAAAATTCAATTTTTCAGTAACAGCAGAGCAGCTCCTTGGCACCAGCCTTCTTGAATGACTCAGAGCATCGAGGATGAGCAAATTCCCCTCGCCCCCTCTCTGCATGCCCATCCCACTCTCTGCCTGCCTTTGCCCCTACCCTGTTCCCAGCACTGAGCATCAGCATCCAGCTGGTGCCGGGGGGATGCAGTATGTGGATGACAAGAAACATGTCCATCCTCCAGCCCCGTCCCTCCTGTCCTTCCACCGGCTGAGGACCCTGCTCCATGCAAGCCTCCTCTCTCCCCAGACGCACGAGCTGCCCTGCCCTGCATGCAGGCAGTGTGGCCAGGCGCCGAGCCACAGCCACTGCTCCACACTCCTTGTCTAGGCCTGGGGCTTCGCGAGCCCCCCTCGGACCACTGCCCTAAGCAAGCACTTCCTTTGCTTTTGCCGGGGTCGCATCCTGAGTTCAGCTGGCCTCTCTGTTGCAAGGGTAAGGATTGCAGGCTTAGTAGTAGACGCTTCTGACACTACAAGTCTCAGATAGCTTCCTGCTAAATATATACGATGGCATTTCACATCACTAGTCATCAAGCTGTAATTAACAGCAGGCACAGACTGCTAGCTCGGGGGCATCTTTTAACTCCCTGACGCACAGAGATAGCTGCTAGCTGCCTTGTCCCTAGGGCAAGGAAGCAGGTGCCCCCTTCCTGGGCTTGCAGCTCTGTTTGTGGCTGGAAAAGGGAGAGGTAAGGGGTAACTCACCTCCTCGCGGGAGGCTCCTTGCGCAGGCAGCACCAGGAGGGCAGGCAGAGCGCGGCCCGCTGAGCAGCAGCAATTACTCAGTCTGGGCTGCGCCATTTCCTGCAAGATGCTGTTCCTTCCAGCAGAGACCGTGTGTAAGTTTTGTTCTCAAGCAGTTTAGCTAAATGAGGGTTATTTTAAGCCTGCAACAGTGTTTCCAGATTTGATTCAGTGAAATTTATTATAAAATATGAAAGGTTAAATGACTGCTTATATTCTCCCTCCTGAGATGAAAATACTGGAAGTGAATGTACCACATTCATTCTTCCTCCGCAAGCCCTGTCTTTTTTCTGAGCTCCACAAGAAACACCTGCTGAATGGGACCAGACATTGATCTCCGTTGGAAGGGGCAACAAAGCTATCTCACTGGTTTTCCTCCCTGCGGTCAGACACGGCCTGAGCTGAACAGGGTGGGTGGGTGGCCCTGCTTAGCTACAGGGGTGCTCCCATGGGTGAGGGTGATGCCAGGGCATTTCCTGGGGTGGCCCGAGGAGGGGAGCAGATGGAGGAAGGCCTCACGGTTTCCTTAGCTCCCTCCTCTTCTCCCCCCAGAAATCTCTGCTTCTTACCAGATGAATTTTTTTCTTCTATTTGAGAATGCAGGTCTCATTAATTGGATTAATAGAAGTTGACTGTATCTACAAAGAGGACAATAAGTCCCTAAGACAAACCGTGCCTCCTTTAGGGAATCTGTCATTACAAATAGGGAAGACGTAGGTTTTTTGTGATCTTTTTAGATGCCAGAATATGATAAATCAACAGCTTACCATGGAGCCTTTTCCCTTTGGAGCAGCCAGGAACACTAGCCTCCGGGCAGCTGGCTGCCCCGCACCTCTGCACGTAGCTAGTGCTTTCAGGAAGAAATACGCTGTGGAGGCTGTAGCCAGTCCAACACAAAACTGATCACATAGTTCGGCTTTTACAGCCTGAAGATATACCCGTCCTAGCCAGAATATCAAATAAGGCCTGCCTTTGCTTAGCTGCATGTTTGAAGAAGTGTCATTCTCTACTAAGGGTGAAGTTAAATTTTGACATTTCAAGCTTATATGGAACCACATTTATTACAAAATGAAGTCTAAATTTGAATGAGAACCTATTACATCTATTACTCACTTCTGAGCCATCACAAGTAAATATTATATAGACTATTAGAAGAGCTGAGGAGCCCAGGCAGATTGGCTTCTTGATCAAGGTTAGCCTGTACTCATTATGCAGCAGCACATCTGGAAAGGTCCAACAGTACCCTGAGAATTCCTAATACATTAATAAGACTTACACCTCCTATAATTGCATTTGGCTGATTAACTTTCGTCCAGCTGGTCTTAGCTGCATAAAAAAGGCAGTTTATAAGCTTGTTATAGAGAAGTAAATTCTGAACATCTTTGGTAAACATCTTGCCAACTTTTATTCTGACCTGAATAACTCACTTTCTGGCAGCTTTTAGCAGAGATGAATTTAAAATATCCATCACAAATATTAGCCCCCTTCAGCCTGAAACTTCCAGATGTACAGTCTAGGACCACATGCCCCAAACAACTATTACATATCATTTTGTTGTTAGTCATTTTAATAATCAGCTGCCCCCCCTTACTTGTAGCAGAAGTTTGACGCTTAGAAGCTTATAGAAAATAACAAGGGTAGACCTTTGGCTTTCTAAGGGCCATACTTTTAGACCTCTAGTTTAGATGCTTTTGTTCCTGCAGCTGAATGGTTTCCAGATCACAGCAGCCTCTGTTTGCTCTTTGAGGAAAGAGGAAAGAATCCATACATTCCCCACCAGTTTAAAATGCAGAACCCCTTTGTTCAATAGCAAACAAGGCTGCTGGAGATCAATTCTTCTTCTCCTACCATTAGGTGTCACTGCAGTAAATGGAAATTACAAACAAATGGTTTAAATAGAGAAACCATTACCAAAGATTGTTCTATGAGAAAAGAAGTAAATACATTCATAAAGTAAATGGTGTTTGTATTCTAATAGCACTTTATCTATATTTCATTGCAAGCTGTTTTTCTAAACAACAAATAATTTTTTAACTTCCTGGGGTCCTAAATGATTTGAAAATGGAACTGCACAAAACACTGCCAGAAATTATTTAGAGTTTTTATGGTAATGGTAAAACCAAAACAGATGCAAAATGTGTAAACAGTATTCCCTTATTGGTTTCACATAATTTACTTGTTTTATCAAAATGGGAAATAGTGTGAAATATTAAAAGTGCATCAGGAAATACATTCTGTTCTCATGAGTCTGCAGGCAGACAGGAAAAGAAAGAACAAATAGAGCAGTCAAAGTATTTCAGAATAGTCCAGTTCTCCAACTTCAGCTTTAATGAACTGTTTCTTCTTACTTCTACATAAAAATTTGAAGTTTTAGCAATTAAAGTTTCAAAGCAAAATGTGGCATTTATCTGGTTAATTTTTTAAAAGATTTGCAAAGTATTGACAGCATAATCACCCTAATAATTCATTTTATGTTTACAAAAACTTTATTTAGCCCTGCATGTATCTACTGTAGTTGTTAAGAGCAGATATTTATGCTTTTAGTTGCCACATTTTTGTTCTTCTTATGGTCCTCTAGTACCTCTTACAAGGGCTGATTCTATCCGCTGAATTCTTGGAGACCAAATCTCTCAGAAACCGTCTTTCACCTTTCCCCCTGCTTTGAAGCAGAAAAGCAGCCCCCACTGACTCCATCAAGAATTACTTTTAATCTGCAGGGAAGGATCAGGCCCCAGCTGGCACCAGGGAAAGCTCTTGGATTCCTGGAGAAGATGAAATCTGGTGTCCCGGGCTGGATTGTTCCTCCAAGTACTGTCAGCCACTGAGCAGGCAAATACAACCATCATAGTTCTGAAGAACCCAAGCCAAAAGATTTCAAATCATTTCACTTCAGTGTAATTAGGTATTCCACTTGCTGTAAAATGGAACAAGGTGAGTCTATACTGTTATATCTTCATATTTATTAACTTAAGTAGTTTGTCATGGAAATAATTTTTCAGTAAACAATCCCCTCTCCTCAGTCCCCCTGCCCCCCCCCAAAAAAAAACAACCAGTGAAAACATCTAGAATACAGCTAAATACCATGAGACAAATTCTCTACTAGTTCTGCTCAGCACAGCTCCATTGATCCAGTAGGACTACACCAACCTACCCACTGAACAGTCCGGGCTCATTTTAATTGCAGCATTCATTTGGAGCGCTATATCCAGTGACTTCATTTGTTTAATTGCTCTAGATCCATATACAGTTAAGAAATGCCATTAGTTGGTTAGTGTATATACTTTAAATCATATTTTTACTTTTGGACCTATGGGACAAAATGGACAATAAAGGTCTATAGTTCACCCTCTCCATTTTCCTACTGGAAACAGGATTAATCTTAATAAACTCTCATTCACGTGATCTAATTCAGTGTCTCGAAAGTTTCATTAGGACCTTAAACATTCACTTCTCCCAAGGAGTCCCTGTAACAGCTTAATTAAAAATAAATAAAAAATAAATTTAAGCAAATTTTAAAAATGAAAGCATTAAATATTGATGCAGCATAGGAACAGATTTTGATTTATGTAGATACAGATAATAAATACATACGTATATTATATATGTGTATTTTGCACCTACAATCGAATTTAGTTTTACATTAAATAATTCAGTTACTCTCCTATTGTAATGGCTTATTTTTTGGAAGATGAAGACAAACTGCTTAGACCTTGAAAAACACATGGGCTACTCAGATAGATGGCATCTGGGAGGACTCCGAACTCCCTCTACATTCTATAGGGAAAAACAGAGCCAGGTGCATTTCTTCCTAAATCAAATTAGCTGGAAGATGCCACATCCAATTGTAGTAAATTGATGTGAGAGTTTGTGATGTCTATAGCAGATCTTACAACAAAGGTCAATGTGCAGAGACATAGACAACAGGCTGGTATACAGCAACTTGTAGTGGAGCTGCTCTAACAAACACAGGGAAGATGTAAAATGCAATCAATTTTTTAATATAGGAAAATACAGTTTTAATGATGTATTTTAATTAACCCAACCCAATAATTTATATCCTTAAAAAAATTTAATACAAAATGGTGTTTGATTGACGCATTTCAAAGCATATGATTAGAAGAAAATTTTTAGTTTTAAAAATAAAATTGAGTTTACAGTAATCAGGCTACAGAATAGAGTAAACCTGGATTATATTGACAGGGAAGCTTGGAAAGGAAATCAAATACTGTTATCTATTACATAAACTTAGGGAAACACTACTGATATATGTCAAATTTACCTGTCATAGTAGCTGTTTTTAAACATCCCGCTTCACATCAACAAGTTTATGTCATGTTTTATGACACTTTATTATCCCTAATTTTATTTAATTAGCTTCATATGGCATCTAAAGCAATTCAAATATTTTCTTAAATAAATGATGGCAAAGTAGTGGTTAAAGGGAATGTACAGGCATATTGCATCCGGAAAACTACAATTACAGGAGTGCTGAGGTGACAAGGTCAGACACTTCAGTTCTGGCTATGCTAGGCTAAAGGCTGCCTGTGCAACTGTAAGTCAAATCTAAATGCATATATAAAGGATTTTTTAATTACTTAATCACACAGTGTCTTCTCCACAGGATTTTTGCCTCATTCAATGAGGAACTTAGATACTTATTATAAATTAAATATTCATTTTTTACTTTTTAATCCCCAAATGTTGTTTAGCATGTTATTTAAAATCTGACCTGAAGACATTCACTTCTCTTTTTATATAGCTTTCATCCAAAAACTTCAGTGCCTTACAGTACATCGATAGATTTGTCTTTGCCACACCTGTAAAAAATGGATGATATCTTTATTCCCATTTTACAGATGGCAACTGAGGACCAGAGGCCAAAGCTGCTAACTCTGGATGGCCAGCCTGCAATGATTCAGGCTATTTTCTCAGTGCTTTTGTAGCATGCTAGGTGTGCACGGCCCACATCCAGTCCACTTGCATCATATCTGTGGCCTGTCCACACATTTCACGCCACAGGCCTCGCAGTGACCGCAGCCGACCAGCCAGCGGCCTGCACGTCGAGGTCCTCCGCACAGCTTGCTCCCTCTGAGCTAACGGAGCGGTCTGCAGTGGCCGTGCGCTCTTTGCGGGTGTCTTCATGCCTGCTACGGCCCGGTTGGGTGTCTTCTGGGTCACTGCAAATTGCCCGAGCCAGCAGGTAGCGGCGGGCACAGCTGCCCGGTAGCGGCGGGCACAGCTGCTCCGGGAGAGGCCGTGGTGTGGCGCAGCCCTCTTCCAGGCCTGCCAGCAGGACCACGGCAGCGGGAGCACGGAGAGGAGGTCTCCGAAGGGCTACCTCACTCCTTCCTTAAAGGTGCAGCATGACTACAGGAGATCTTCAAGGAAACACCCAGCTCTTACCCACTCGAGTAGTCCAGCTGACACCAATAGCACTGTGAAGCCGTTGTTTCTTGAAAAATCCATACACAGGTTAAAAAAGAAATCAAATAAAGCTGCTACCACTGGACATTTTGAAAAATACTGTAGAAGTTTGAAGCTGAACTTTGAACAGCTCATGCAGCCGCTCTTGATATCAGCTCCTTGGCTGGAATAATGGAGAAACTGGCAGCGATGATAGAGGCAGCAAAACGCTTTCAGAGTAGAAGTACGCGATTTAAATGTAACACCAATATTTAACCAGCCTGTTTTTTTTAGTTATTCTGGAGTAAGGCTATGGTAGGTAATTCAAATATATTTTTAACCTGTGTATTTGATTACTTTAGCTGCATTTGTGTTTAAAATATTGCTGCTACAGCATGCACAAAATAACTGCATTTTGCATTTCAAAATACCCTCAGAGGACTGGATGACTCAGAGGACTGGGAACAGGATCCACGTCCTTTCACCTCTTTGCTGCCAATTCTAATTCAGACAGGCCAGTAGTGGACAGAAAGTCACTCTGAATGTCACAGAAGCTGCGTGAAGCACTTGGGGTACTCCATGCTAGCTCCGAATGGCCATTGACTCCTATCATACCCACACTGCCTCTCCCACCCATTGCCATTATATTCCGAACAGCAACGCAGAGGCCAAGAGGTGAATGAGCCCAAGTGTTAAATTACCTCTCAGCCTCAGCGAATAATTCTCTTAGACAAGAGGGAGTGCACTGACATAGTAATAGCACTGGAAGTCCTCTTCACTCCTGGTTATCGTTTTGAAGGTAGATATTCCCTTACTTTCCTGTTTACTGCAGGAGATGTATCATTTACCTGCTTGAAGACAGCTGTGACAGCTCAGTGGCTGTTCCTGCAGAGCAGACAGTGCACCCACTGCATTAACTCCAAAGTGGCTGGTACCTGCCAAGAAATGAAAACTTAAGAAAATCATTTTTTTCTGTGGCAGCATCAGCTAAAATTATGTCAGTTAGATGGGCAGAGGGTTAGACGTGGGGTGAGGGCAGGTTCGTGGATGCAGTGGGACAGCTGCAGCAGCCACCAGCCCTGCGGACAGCTCTGCAGGTCTGTGGTGCAGTGTTACTGCTCTCCTGCTAGACAGGAGTCTGCCCTGAAGGACTGGGAACCATGCCTGGACCTGGGTGCTTGGAAAAATCAAATTTGCTTGTAAGAGAGTCAGAGGACTCTGCAGTAGCCGGGAAACAGCTCATGTCTAACACGAAGAGCCACAGCGCGTCCTGCTGTGTGCAGTTCGACTGAAGGTGCAGCTGTTACCCAAGAAGGCATGCACGCAGTGGGGGGTTAGGAGCCAGCCCCAGCAGCAAGTCTGGGCCATTGGTGGCCAGCTCTGTCATTGCTAGATCCATACCTGCATAGATTAAGCCCCCCCCCCCCAAAAAAAAAATCAGAAAGCCACAAGGCTACAAATTTTAAAATATCCGATATATTTTTATCATAACACTTCAGTATAATTTCTATGGCAACTTCTGACACAAGCAGCTGTATTTTGCAGGCAGCTGAACTGCAGAAAGCACAGGTCGAAGGTATGTATGGGTGAGAAAGCCCTGCAATTCTGTACAAGGCTAGGGCCCTTGGCCTGCATTACAATATGTCTGTGGCATGGGAAGATCACCCATACATTGGGCTGATTCTTCATGCGACGGTTCAGACAGTTTTAGAAACAGATTGTGGCAGCTGTGGAAGACACACTGGTTGCATTACACCAGATGTTTTGCCCTGACAGCTAATGCACACGCTAATAATGCCACCCTTATGCATGTTGAGGAGGAGAGATAATTTTGTGAGGGAATGGTCTGGAACAGCATACTGGAATTTCTTCCGCCTGTCAGCAGAGCCTCTATGTTATTTGTAATTTTTATGCATTAGTGTTCTGGCATGTCTGTCCATAGAAAATTAGACCCTGTGGAAGAGTAAATTTTTGCCTGGCTTCCTAAGGAAATGAAGCTTATTGCAATCAAGTTGTTTGTGTGTCCGTCTGGGTCCTTCTTTATCCTCCTTGTAATAACTTTTAAGCCCCTTGGCTGATTTCAACCAAGCCTGATCAGTAACAAGTTCAAAAATAGTAATGTTTCCACACTTTTCATGAAAATAGACAGTCAAATAGAGGACAGAGGTCCAAATTATGGCCGCAACTGATAGCAAGGCTTTGGCCTGAATTCACTCCAGAGCATTCTCATCAAAAAAAGACCTTGCCAACGCCCGACACCAGAAAAAGCGTCAATCAAATGTCATGCTTTCTTGGGTGTCAGAGTCCATCAGCCCTGAGACAGTCACAGCAAACCTGACTGCATTGCTGCCGCTGCTCTTGCAGCCACTTGCTCCTGCTGAGGAGACCAGGGTTGCTTGTCGAGAGGGGAAATTGCACCTTATAGCCTTACCCTATCCAACAGCTTGCTAGCTCTGAAGCAGGGAGGTCCCAGTCCGTTCCCCCCCCCCCCCCCCACTGTGGCTCACCCCAACACCAGGTGGGCACGTCCCTTCCCCTGGTGCCTTATCTGGCCATCACAGAACCCAGCACTGAGCCAATTCAGTGCAGACTGGCAGAAAAATAACCTAGCAAAGAACACAAATAGCTTTTTGCCAGGTTAGTGACTCAAATTGGCTCAGCACAGGATCTGCCAAGCATGAGGCTGGCATAAGAGGGAAAGGGAAGAGCAAGTGGTAGAGCATGGGACAGAGGGAGAGGGGGCTGGGGAAGGTGGAGCAGGATCATGCCCTCTCAAGGTAGCCAGTTGTTAGGTAGGTTCAGCCAGAGTATCGACAGCTGTAATTGCATGTGCTTATGCTAATTGAAGAAATACAACATTACCAGCTGTGAACAAGACTGTTCCACACTATCTCCTTTGCATTTATTAGATTGTGCATGGAGATTAATAGGTTGGTTTTTAACAGCATGGAAATCCAAGCCATGACACAACCTGACAATAAGAGATGACTGAGATGACTTTTTCTGCAGGTGACTTCCTGTGGAGCAGTGACATTCAGGTACTACAGCAGATGATATGATTTCTCTGGTGCCTTTCTGGGACTTTTACTAAAACTGAAATAGTCTGTCTATATTTAAAAGTTATGCCAGTTCAAGTATACCCCACAATGGTTAAACCAGCAACCCTCCACACACAGGGAGAGCGCAACTATTTAGAAGACCTTCTGGAGGGCTTACATAAAGAGTAGGAGAGAATAAAAATAAGAGACAAGAATGCTTCTTATGCTGACACATCTAATATCCCACAGTCCTTACACATACCTGTGTTTAGCACCCTTTCACTGCCACTGAATATGTATGACTCTCCCAAAAATGTTTATGCTAGGACAAGCACTTATTGCTGGATCTTGTGAACTAAACACCTACTAAAAGAAATCAAATCAGTCTTTCAGAGAGACTTCAAGTTAATGGTAAGCATTTTCTGCAAGCATTTTCCAATAAAGCAAACTTGTCATTAAAAAGAGACTTTTCAATCAAAATCCTCACCCCACCACCTACAAATTCTCCATGCCTCTATGTATTTTTTAATGAAAAATGTCATGTTTTGGAAACCAAAACTGTTCACTCTGAAGCTTTTATTAAAAACCAAGGGAGAAAAATGAAGATGTCTAATCCATACACATTTCCCTTCTAGAAAGGCTATTTGTTTATCCAGACGTTTTATTTAAACAAAAATTTTGGTTATTTCTAGCTTTAATTTCAAGAGCAATTGTGTAAAACTTCATCTTAGTGTCACCTATAACTACTCAGCTCATAGTTCTGGCCCCTGTATCACTGATCCATGGACTCCAAGATTATTCAGTGGGAGCATAGACCGACTTGCTTGGCTTAATCAAAACCCCACAGACAAACTAAAATGTTGTGGCAGAACAGGGACTGCTGAGTGTCCCGGCCAGGGATTCACACAAAGAGTTTGATGGCATTCACATGCACACCAGCACCCTAGTATCCTCCCAGGCCACTCCACATCTAAAAGCTTGTTTCATCTTCCTCCTTTCAAATAATTCAATGCTCCATTTCTTTGTGCAGGAGAATAAGGAGAGGGAAGTGGGGCAGGAGAGAAAATAATCTGAAAGAAAATGATCAGGAATTGTTGAAAGAAGAGACAAAGAAAAGAAAATGACAAAGGAATTGTTAAACAGAAAATACTGCTCAGATTACTTGAAAACGCAGGTCCTCTTGCTTGGTTTGACATACGTACAAGGGAAAGGATTAGTTAAAAAAGCAAGTCTTGTTAGCAGTCCTTGGGGCTCCTACTGGTTCATCTGGTGAAAAGGATGAAAATTTTTAAAAAAAAGACAAGAAAAAGAAAGAATACTTATTAACTGTTATTATGATCATATGTTTCTGTTGTTGTGGGATCAAGAAGGCAAATGAAGCTGTTCATGTGTCTGTTAAATTTCTAAATTTTACTTATTTAAGGCTAAATTCTGTTGTTTTTTTCAGAATTTAGACAGAATCCATTCCAGCAGAGGAGTAAAGCTCTGTTCTCACTAAGGCCAATGGAAAAACTTCAGTAGCAAATCAAGATTTGTGCCTGAATCGATACAGAAAAAATGACCCATTTTCAGGTTATGAAAGGAGTTGTAAATTTTACAGCATATGAATTTTCTGTAGTAACTCCTACTTTCTGCATTTTTTAAAATTCTGATCAATTTCCCCCCCTTGGAAATCCAGATGCATTTAGCGAAGTGCTCTGCTGAAACGGAGCATATTTATTGACAATGAAACGAGAGCAGTACACTTCCAAGCAATTTAAAAATAACTCCGTTCGATTAGTTTCAATGCAAGGATGATAGCACAGAGGATTATTTTTCTGTTGTAGTAAATTATTTATGTGAAAGTTGTTTTCCTTTTAACAAGTAAATCTTCCTAGACACAATTGCATTAGGTCCCTTGAATTTCATAATGGGGTTATCAATGAATGCATACAGAGTTTCAAGGTAAGCCTCAAGTTCAGCTAAGCTCGTGCAGTATAGAAAATCGACCATTGTATTTCCATGGCCACGAGTCTTCCACATCGCTTCCCCAGTGGGTGAGAGAAGATTAAAGACCGCTACTCTGGATTGCTTTCTGTTTCTCACTCTGCCTCTGTGGAAAACAATGCATAATTAAGCAGTAGCAACATGTTCTTGCTATAACGTCACCCAAATCTCAACCTGAGGTCTATTCATTATAAGCTGTGACAGGCCAGGAGCCCTTTGCCAGCAAGATCCCCCAGTATAACACTGCAAGACAGCTCGCGCAATGGGGAACCAGCCAGGCAGCGAAGGCAGGGGAAGCAAAGGCACCAAGAGGCAAAGCAAGTAGGGACGCAGCAGGCAGAGCCCACATCTCCTGAGTCCCATGCCAAACACCTACCTACATTCCCTACCTATTACCTTCATTGTTACGTGAAAAAAATCTTGTCTTCCTTCTGCTGCTCTGTTCATCTTGCAATGGACAAATGAACGATGCAGCAGTAATCATCCCCCGCTAGATTTGGGATTTGGGCTTTTAAAGGGTTTTTTGTAGCAAAATACAAAACTGGAAAGGGGGGGGACCTTTGCAAACTAATTTTTCAGACAACAAAGTCAGACACTGTGTTTTTGTATCTTCCTCTGATATATCTGCATGCATGTGTGCTCTCTATGCAGCACCAGGCACTAACTGAAACCCGGCCAGTCAATAAGGCATTGATGTCATTCATGCTTCTTACTACATATAAAAATGTGACATCACAAGCAAATAGACATTGGACATGGTAAGCAAGAGCCTTGTCTAATGCTGAACGCAATGGACCCGTTAAAGGGTCTGGGTGAAGTGGGAGGCCTAGGCCAGGCTACAGGGAACAAAAAGCAAACATAGTCAAAAACATCTTCCCTAAGACTCAGCTATCAAAAGTGTCACGTCCTGATCTGGGAGAGCACTTTCCCTGGCAGGCGCCTGGTGTACAACGATACCTTCTGGAGAACAGAACAGTACAAAAAAGACGAGCAAAACACTAAAGTCTGCTGAGGACCAGTTTGCCCTCAATGACAGCCCTAGATACCTACAGATGAGGACACAACCCAAGCAAAGAGACTGGTGCTGGGAGTGACAGAGTGCCTCCCAGCAGAGCCCGTGGCTCCCCGGGCAGAGATGCCCAGGAGGAACCTGCGTGGCTGCCACAACCTGCCCTGACTTCCAGGCAGACTTTGAGCGCGCAGCGGGTTGTTTCGGTCACTGTTTTCCAGGGTTGGACCAAACGCCCCAGCCTCTGCCACAACAGAGTAAATTTAGCAGTCCCCTCTTTAATCTTATCTGTCAGCACCGGGGCCGCGAGGTGGCCTGAGAAACTGATTCTGTCACTCCTCAGGCAACAGCCAACTTCTTCCACAGCTGGGGCATAAGCAAAGACCAGCTGGGCTCACAGGCTGCATTCACATCGATAACCCAAACAGTGGAAGGCCTCATTCAGCAGCACGATCTGCTCAGTCCTCCCCAGAGTTACACCACAACCTTTTCACCAAGCTTCAGAGGGCTATTTGGGACTGGCGGTGTCAGGTGCTGACTCTGTGGGGCAGAAACGTTGGCAGCTGCTGGTTCCTTCTGCCAGGGAGCAAGCAGAGGACGATGCCGGGCATGCAGCTGCAGGCATAGCTGTACATGTAACCATGGATCTAGGAGCATGACACCTCATGCACCAAATACTACATTTCAGTAAAAGCAGACTGGCTATTTTCCATTTTGAAAATGTCCAAGTCTGCCTGCTGTAAGGTAGCTTTGATATTTGCCCTTGTTCTGACTGTGAGCAACTATATCAATGAATGTACAATCTACATGCTATGGTCAGAAGTCACACCTAAAACCCTATTTAAGCTTCAAAAAAAAAAATCACACCTAAGACTATCTAAGCACCAGAGCCAGTCACGTAAAGCTTGCCACATGTCTTTCCATTCAGGATTGCAATACGGCAGAGTATATCCATTGTGAAAGAACCTACCTGCTGCCATAGACATGTATGTTTGTAAACCAGAACTTACTAGGTAATGGTCTTTTTACACATGAACAGCAATTGTGCAACTGAATGGCTTGGAAAACACTGAAACATAGTACAAGACCTAGCAAGTAATCTTTATAAGCTATATATCATTTTACAGTTGATTTCCTAACATAAGCCAACTTTTCTCTGCCATACATACTTTTGTATACACAGTTAGCTAACATTAGGTGCAGTCCTGATCTTTCACTGAATTGGAAAATAGCAAGTTCTTAGTTATCTGAGGGTTTTGGCTTTTTTTTTTTTTTAAATAAAGATTTAAAGTCAAACTCAACTCTTGATTATTTCCATGTTAAGCCATAGGACACTGACCAAAGTTATCCATCTTAGATACTTCTGGTGCACTCCTCAGTGCAATACCTGAATGCTGCACAGTCACTGTCCCTTTCACATCACTCTGAGGTAAAAAATGGTATCATCTCCCTTTCACACATAAGGAAATAAAGCACAGAGAGACACACAGACAGAGAAGAGATGTGCTCCAAGAAGAGGGTTTGTACCCACCAGCGGGACCATCCTGTTCTCTAGGTTTGCAGAAGGATGGCATTAATAGAGAGCAGCTGCTCACTCACACATCCTTAACACAGTAGATCATAGCCTTCAGACTAGGGGAGAATATCTTTAACATGAAAAAAGATTAAATGAAAACCCATAAGCAGCAAGCAATGAGACCCAAGCTGTGGGACAACATCTGTTGACAAATGGTGCGCTCTCTCTGCGGGACTTGGGAGAAAAGGCCAGTTTCTCCAGCTTCTCTCATCACCTAGTGCCCTGCAGCGTGCTCTCTCCTCGCCTTCCTGCTGACACTGCTGCACACAGTGCTGGGGATGCTGCTCCACCAGCTGTGGCGAGCGCCGCCGGGCCCCCCTGCATCGTCTGACCTCTGGCACTGCCACCCCGAAAGCTGGATTCTAAGCAAATTTCCCAGTCTGTGCTTTTCTCGAACTCAGATGTTTGGTGAACTCTAAACTGCCAACACAATATATATGTCTATCAAAAATATTGGCTCTATAAAAGGAGACGGTGACATAAATTGTCCACAAGTGCTTCTCCTAATTTGCCCTTGAGAATTTAAACTTTCAGATGATCACTCTTGGTAGTACAGTGTATCTGGAGGCTCTGCTTGTTTGAGTTTCTAACCTTCAAAATGGATATTTTGAGATCCCTTTCCCTTTTTATTCAAATACAAGCGAGAAAATACCCTGCGTAACATTTAGTAGATTTAGACTAAATTAATCTCTTATGCTTTCAGAAGATTAAAAAAGATAAAAGATAGTTGAATATCTCCATTTTCTTCTTTATTTTAAAGCCAATTCCAAAAGAAAATAAAATGATTAAATAAATGAAAAAATTGAATTAAATAAAATAAATGGCAGAAAACAAATCAACATATTTTATACAGTTTGGTTGTGATTTTATAATAGAAATGTTAATACAATTAAATGAATTAATTTGTCATTCATACTGGTTTGTCTAATGAGATAACCTATTAGGGCAAGAGAGAAGTTCTGAAATTCAGCTTTTCAATTACCTAGGCACAGAGTTTGCATGCTTCAGAAGAGCAGATGAGATTCTTGTGGTTTGCAGACAGCATCACTCATGACTTAGAAATGTTCTGGTTTCTTTCCTGAAGGAAAACAACAAATAATTACATCATTGAACACAAAAAATAATGAATTGCATTGCAAAAGTAGGTTTTGGTCTTTCTATGCTATCTTTTCAGTAGCATCTGCAGAACAGCCTGCACTTTTGATGGAACTAATCTAAGCTACTGATGGGCCAAAGTGGCTTTTCAGGGTCAAAATTTACGTGATTTTAAAAGGGTTCGTATTGATTGAAAGTAGATCTGAAATCAGGCAGAGCTAGAAGAGGCCCAGTTATCAGCAGATCCCATTATGCCATGCAGGAGTCAGTGCCGGAGCTCCGCATGGCCCCTGCAAGTTAAGCATATGCTTTAGTGCTTTGCAGGACTCGTGCCAGAGATCTCCATCCTTTACAAGATGGAGTTACCAGGATGACGGACATACTCCAGAATAGGGCTCCATAGCAGAAAACACACATAGATTAAAAACCTTAACTGAAGGCTTCTTTTCTCCTGAGTGGCCAAGAACAGAGGGGTCCTCTCAAAAGCACCCAGGATTAAGATAAAGGGGATTACAGCATTGTCACTCAGAGCAGCCACATGCAGTGCATCCTTTCTAACCTAAGAGAAAAGAGATTTGAAATGCTGATAGACCTTACTGATAGATAGCAGCTGAAAATAGACTGTTACAGAGAAAAGATTCTCTGATGACAGCCACCACTGCTACACCTTACATGCTAAAAATCTGTAAAAGTCCCCAAATCTTTGGGGGGCAGGGGCAGATAAAAATCAGGATATAAACAAGCAAGCAAAGACCGTTTCAAAATAAGAGTGCTGCACAGAAGAGAGCTCAGGGGGTGAAGAAGAGGACACATGCACACAATGCCAGCTCAGTCTTAGAAATTCTTGTAGCAGATTTTGATTTGTTCATCTCTCCTGCTTTTTTTTGCTCCTGTCCTGGGTGAAAGGTTTGTGTTTAATAACATCATTTGCATCAGTGTGTCCCAACTGACCAAGGTACTAGGGCTGGGAGAGATTAGCATGGTAATCTCATTCTGATGGATAAAATTAGCAAAGATATTCCCCTGAATGGGGAGCTGCCATTGGCGAGCTGCCGTGCTTAGAATCAATTACTAAATTACTTTGAGCTCTAAGTCGACAGTAACAGAAAAAAATTGGCATCGACCGAAGTGAAATAAGATAAAAAATATGCGATCATTAAATCCCTCACTACTATTCGTGAATGTGACTCACAAGAACTGCACAAAAAATAAGGCAGAATTTAATTTTTAACAGTGGTCCCTGTCATCATTTCAACCAGAGCTGCTCAGTGCATGGAAGCACTGCTCAGCCTTGCTATTCAGCTTCTGAAGGAAGAGCTGGGCTCACCCCAGCTCCCGCCGTGGGCTGGGCAGGGCACATCATGGGGACAAAGCCAGAAGACTGGCTTTGCATGGGCACGCAGAGCAGGACTGAGGTTTTGGGAAGGCATAAACCCTTCCTTCATGCTGTGATTGTTTGCTCTGTCTCACATATCATATGTACTTAACGCTTTGCAAGCATGGAAAGAGGCAGGTCCCTGCACCAGGGAACTGATGGTCTGGAGGCTTTTCTGCATGCACACAGCATACAGGATTCACAGCAGTGGGTAAAGCCGCATGTGCTGCTGCTTACTCTAGAAAAAAAGAAATACAGATTATTACAGCAAAATGTACCTTATAAGCAGCATGATGCTGCTTCTAGCAAAGTCAGGGGGTTACACAAAACTAATATTTAAACATGGCCAAGCTCTCTATCTTCACTACACACAGACCTTTACTGCCTTGCCCAGCATGGTGAGTGGGCAGAAGTGCTCTGGAGAGGGTCTGAAGGGCCAGCACGTGCGTTATTATGGCTGAGGTTTCAAAGGGCCTGCTGGTTTCAGACTGTTGTTTTTTAGCTGTCCCAGCTGAGAGCAATGGTACGGAGGGCTGGCTTTCAGAAAATGACAGACTTTTGAAGCTTCCAGTAGAACATGTACAGATGGAGACCGCTCAAATCCCTAGCTGTTTTTGCAAACCCTCTGGTTTTAAGTCACAGAAACTGTAGATAAATCAGTCCACATTTTCTAAATTAGAGCAAGTGTGAAAGATAAAAACAAAACAAAAAGATACCAAAGAATGTAGAACATGGGTCATTCTAGCTTGAAATCTTAGTCACCATCTTAGCTACAGTTAATGAAGTAAATAGGCCTCAAAATGAAAAAAATCCAATTAAAACATGATCAGTTGGATAGGATGCCTGTAAAAAAAGAAATGTGAAAAAGCCTTTTATCAGCTTTAAACACTGGGAATCACAATAGCATAAGTAATTGATAATATTATTAGCACAGTATACATATCAGCTGTCAGGATATTATGAGGACTGAATCCAATCTCTGTTGAGGGAGTCAGGGTCAACATCATTAACTACAGATCCTGTCCTGGTTTACATATAGAGCCCTCAGGCCAAGTGTCTGCCAGATCATCTCTATAGATGTGCATAGCTATAGGACATACAGGGGGCTAATTACACACATCAGTAATAGACAACAAGCTTTTGTTTATCTGAAGGTTTACTGGAATTAACTGATTAGTGTCAACTTGACACAATAACTTTTGTCTACAATGTAGTAGATCATTTTGATGGTTTTATTGATGGAGTGTTGTCTAATGTAAATTGTAAGGGTAGTTGAATGAAGTAGGAAACATTTTAGTTAAACAGAAATTGAAAAAGCTACTAGTAAATGTATCTTTAAAATGTCACATTCTGTAGCCTTATAGATGCCCTAATAATGATAACAATGGTAGCAACAACAGTAATTAAGGAGAATTTAAAATGAAAATTGACATCATCTATTCATAACTTAGACACTTATATAAATCCTTAGAGGAAAACTTAGTTAAAGCTAACATAAGATAAATTTGATATACCTTTTCACAAAAATAAAGTCACTCTAATAAAACAAAAGTGAAAATAAAGTAAAATATTTATTTATCAAAAAGCAGAGTGGCCTAGTTCAGAATAAAAGCTAGTGAAATATTTAACCAAAGTTCTCTGTTGTGGTAAGTAAATTAATTCTTTGTGTAGATTCGTAATACCATTTTCTGTTTCTTGTTAGGTCTAATTGCTTTCTTCCACAGTTAAATATGGAACACAGTGTTTGCTTTACATTGGTGTGTCAAATAGCTTTCATAAACTAGTCTTTTCTTTCTGTTCTTTTAACTTCAACATGGTTAGAGTTCACTGTTTAAAACTGCCCATAGTTATATTCATCTTCTACCATAAATAACGAGGCTTCTTTTCTGATCCAGCCATTGTACTATTTAGTTCAACTGTTGGAAAATCTACTTTGAAAATAAGCTCAGGGAATATAATGATCATATGAATGCTTCAAATAAAAATATGCCATATGGTCTGTTATATTTATATTCTGCTATAAGTAACAGAAAACTAATTCGCATTCTTTTATAACTTCAAAATCACCTTCTTTTCCTTTCCAGGCACAAAATATTCTCCTCACAATAGCAAGTCAAAACAATCGGGCTAAGACAAGGGGGATACTGTGTGTCACAAAACGAAGTAATTAAATTTAGGCAGTATTATCAATGATGCCCAGTTCCAACCACTGAAACTGCAGTTAGTAACCCCAGTCTGTCCCTCTGTCAAAAAGCTATTTATTCTTCATTACTGACTATCCCTGGGTTATAGGGATTCATTGTCATTATGGTAACTTATAGCAGGAACAGTTAATGCAATGATATTATGGAAATAGCCATTTCACAGCTCATGGACAAAGTAGTATCGAGTCACAGCTTTTCAGCAGTAGTCAGAAACAGTGAAATCTTGTCTGTATCATTTATCACCCCCCAGGATTCATTACATTTGTTTCGCTTATAGCAATGTAATGGAGAGAGAAATCATGCCACCAGAGGAAAAATCTCTATTCTAGAGATCCCATCTATGCAATATTCCTATAGAAATCCATACCTAAGGTCTGCAAAATTAGGGACAAATTGTGTTTGGGGGCACACAGTACCTGATTTAGACCAGAAATAGCCAAAGCAAAATGGTTCCACCTTTGCCATGGGAACAAGTGTAATCATGGGTCCCCGGATCTTTCTCAAAACTAATCCTGCCACTCCTCACTTGCAAACCCAAGAACCATCAGGTCTTCTCCACTTCCACTTTGTGGTCCTTGAAATATAGACTTTTTGCTTCTTCCTAAGCCATGTTCATTAGCTCATCACAGCACAAAGGCTAACCACAACTCTGTGGCACATGTCCGGGAGAATTCAACCTCCAATACTAAGCTTTCAAAAGGGGTTCTCTCATATGCCTTCGAACATGGAGGCACAAAGTTACAAGGGCTTATCACATGGAAAGTAATGAAAGTAAATGGACACTTAGATCAGTTGCATCTTTCTTGAAGAAACACAGAGAATGAAAGCAATTCATTTTGTGTGCTTTCCTACCCGAGAGTACATTAATACATCCAGGAAATCATGGCCCTTCCTCAGGACTCTCTGGCTGGAGACAGCTTTCTGAAGAACCCTGTTTCTCCACACAAAAGTACACAGTACTGCCACAGCTTGGTGTTACTTGCCTATTAAGATCTCTGTTTGAAACTTGCAGTATACGTTCAGTCCAGATTTATGCCCACTTACTACAAAAATTAGCCTGAAATGGGGTTCATTTTAAGTCTAGGAAAAAGGTCTTAGTTTTGGAAAACAAAATATTTATGAGATTAACCACATGAAACAACTAATCAAATCACTTGGCTTTCATGCAAACCAAAGCAGGTCAGTTTTAGGCTGCTTTAAAAAGTAGCTCCTGGACAGAGGTACATAACTTTCCTTACATATTTTTATTTTATACAAGCCCTTAAAATACCTAGCTATTGATTTTCTGTGGATGTTTTGCATAGTTATTTCCATCATAAAAATTCCCATTAATATAAGATCAAGTCAGAAGCAGCTCATAACATGTAAACACAATATATTGCAATTTATTCTTACAGAGTATCTTTTATAGAAAGCATAAAAGAACCTTTTACATGTAGAGCACTTTCAGACAGAGGTATTCCTAATTGTGCCTAGTAGTGCATAGTTAAGCAGAAGTATGAAAAGAAAGGAAAGATCATTTGAGCTCTAAATAATGGCCAGCTACAACACAGACTACCAAAGTCAGGAGAATGACAGAGTGGTGACCATGTGTCCTGATGACACCCCAGAAAGAGGGGATGAAATAAATGAACTCTGTCTGTGAGGCTGCGATTCCTCCCTGATGGCCCACAAAGACCAGCGAGGAAGGAGAGGCTTGGCTGTAACCTCACCTTCCTATACTGGACCAGCATATTGCAAGCTTAAGCTACAATCCGGAGAAACAGTGCTCTAGAAACAGACCTGTATCTGCTCTAGAAGCTACAGGTGGTTCTCTGTCCATGCAGAATGTGTCGTGAGAGCACAGCTGAGACAGATAGCACAGGTATACCTGAAGCTTATTTGAGGTGTGTCTGTTTTTATAATGGAAAAGATAAATCAGTTTAGAGTTTATGCCATAAAATATACAGACATCCTTACCACTGAACTTCAACACAAAATCACATTTTTACAGCAAATGTCCTAACTACTTCAGCATCTATAGGGAAAAGGGAGTATTTGGGCTTTATGCTCTCATTTGAGAGAAGGGATTTCCCTCCCCCCCCATAGATATTCCCTCCTCAGCCCAATTTTGAAGGTAGGGTGGCCTGCTTAGATACCATCACTATTCACCCCTTTAGCACCTTGCCCTTTTTTCCATCCTCTGTCTCCTTGGTTCTTTTTCTCCACATACATCTTTTCCAGGAGATGTTTGAGTACACACCTCTCCTGCTTACACTTCTTGCGTCTCAGCTTTTTTCGCATCTTCTCCAGAATTACTTTTGCCATCTGTTTCCACTTTATCAACAGTGTAATCCTTGACAACTTAAATGTGTGTATTCTCACTCTTGATTGCCTTGGTTCTTGACACTACCCATGAGTTTGCTTTTTCTTCTCTTGCAACTTACTCTGCCGTCCCATTAGAGCACTGAAAAAATGAGATATGTAATAGTGGAAGATCCTTCCTATTATTCACTAGACTCACTGTGTAGGAGCAATACAAGATCTCTTTGTGCCCAGTACGAACATCCTTAATTCACAAACTCAGCATAATGAATATATGAAATGCACAGGTAATATCCCATTCATATCATGTCAGGGTGACTGAAATATGAAGCCGTTATCTTGTAGGCAATATCTTCTGTAATCATTAAGACCAAAGGATATATCTGAATCGAAATATTTTCATAACACATACTCATTGCCCTGCAATTCTGTATTCAATGGCAATCTTAAATTAGCATAACAAATAAGAAGGAAAGCAGCAAAATTACAAAAAATTGGGAGTCTAAAAGGATATTTTGTCATTCTGATTAAATAATTTCTTGTGTTGGTATAAATAGAGGAATATTCCTGAGAGGTATGTTTTGTATCTCAATGTAACATAAAGGCTATGTATTATATAAAGTGAGGGCAACAGCCGATCTTACTCATCTCAGGGCTCTAATTGCTTTATCTTGCAGAAATTTCTCATTTGGCCAAATACAAAGGCCTTCATTCAGTAGTCACTAAGGTTTTTTTCCAAGCAAATTCCCATTGGCCTCATCATTTTGTCTACAATTTTCACAGTCTTACAGGCAAATCACAGCTGCTTGATGTTACAATTTATCAGTTGTGATACACTATTAGATGTACATTATATGCACATGTAGGTATGTGTGTGTACATTTATGTATATATAAAGTATATATGATGTAATGACATCTGAAAAATGCAGAATGTGTACTATTTAGAATATAAGATGAGAATGGTATTTCAACCACTGCTAATTTGCATTTCATATTCCCAAAACATCATCATAATATTATAAGGTATTGATCCAGGCATGACCATTTGATTTCACATCAATACTAATATGACTTTTCTGTGATCTGTTGACATGTGGGATTTTCCAAGTGAAATATAAATATACCAATACACAACTATTTTCACTAGTAAGACTGGATTGGGCTCTTCCATATGAAAAACTTTTGGTAACAATCAGTTTCCCCAAAATTTGACATGTAGATTTTACTAGCAGACTTAGATTTTTGTCCCTACTTCTTTCTCTAATCTCTTTCCTTTATCTCTTTGATATAATGGTGCCTTTCTGATACTGTTTGTTGTCTGGCTCCATATTCAGCATCCTGAGCACACAGTAGGGGTAGCAAAAGTGGTTATGTTATTTTTCAACAAGAGTCCCTCAAAATCTCATTCCCATCCTCAGTGTGGCCGTTCGGGGCCTGACAAAGATTGCTGGTGTAACAGCCTGCCCCGACTCTCTGAATTAGTTAAAGTGATGTCTTCTAATATGAAAGAGTTCTTGCTTTCATGCTTTTTTAAAATATGTATCCCAAAATCACCCAGGCTCCCCCTTTTTACTTCTGCCCTGCTAGATGAGTGTACAGAACTCAAACAACTTCCAATCCTCTCAGTACTACCGATTTACTTCTTAGTAAATCAGTATTTTCAATACCATTTCCCAAGTTCCCCAGCCTGCACTATTGTGTTGTTTTTCCTTCATGGTTATCAACTTGAAATCTACTTAGCGGCCAGGGATATTTACCCATCTTTGGCAAGAATATCCACATGCAGAGCCCCTTCCCCGTCCAGGCACACACACATATGCAGAGAGCCAACAGTTTCCGCTGAAGTTAGCGACAATGTTCCCATCAATTTACTTGGGGCAGACCTGGATCTTACCAGCATGGAAAGCTATAAGGCAAGAAAGCAATATATCTGAGAAGCCGTGTTACACACTGCTGATACCCAGTCACTTCAACTTCACCAATCTCAACACGTAGAGTGTAATTGCTTTCATCTCATCTGACCAGATTTGGGGCCTGAGCAAAAGTTATCCAGTAGTAGATTTAATCCAGATTCATCCCCAAATGAGCCATCCCAGATGCCAAGGGACCAAAGAAATGGCCAGAGATTGTCGCTTGCCTCAGTGGAGATGTGCATCTTTTCCATCATCTGCCAAGACCTGTTTTCATGAAAATGGTGCACCACCTCAGAGTCTAGATAGAGCCATCACTGCTTCTGGGTTTCAGGCTTGCTGCAGGCTGTTGTTCTTGTGCCTCTCACATGTGACAGATCCCAGGCCCTCCTTTCTAAAATGAGGGTAGAGTTAATGTTGGAGACTACCGAGACATTGATGTAAAGTAGAGCAATCCAGTCCCTGCGTGGGACAGGCCAATATGGTCACAACATTCACCTTCAGTGCAACACCCTGTTTTCCTCTACATTTTTGGGTGGAGTCCATGTTTCAGGAAATAAGCTTTAAAACACCCAGAACTTTAGGCTCATCTGATTCTGTAACATCCCTCCTGGCAGCAGTGGCCTTCTAAACCAAACCTGTGGGACTGGCAGTAATAAAAGCAAGAGTAATTGCAATGAGTTTGCATTACTTAGAAATGTCTACCCCCACCCCACAACATAATTATTAGGAAAAAAAAAAAAGAAGAAGAAGAAAAAAAACTCGCTTGGGACTCCAGGGTCTACTCAGCAACAGATGAACTCTAACAGCCTGATCTAAAGTAATTTCAATTATATCAAGAGTTTTTTAGAGCACTATCATCTCCTGTTTGTTTGTCTGGATGGACTAGGTATAAACACACTGCATGTTAGTACATGCCCTACCATCTATTTACTTTCACACATCACTGTCTTTACTTCCGATGATATCAGCATATCTCAGTATATGATTACAGAATCAGAAAACTCAATTAATGTGCTATTTACATGAGTATTAACTACAACAATACCTATAAATGCATTAGAAGAAATCTTCTTACAGATTGCAAATAAACTTTTTAAGAACTGACCCAGTGCCAATCCTTTCAGCAACCTGTCTGGATATATGCAATTATTTTAGTTAATGGCATGGCACAAGGTCCCAGAGTACATACGCAAACCCACATTTTTCCAAGAGAGATTCAAGTGGAGATTACGCAAAAGATAATAGTAAAAACTGCAGTCTTGTTCTCATCCAAAGCTAATTCCCATTCACATTCTCTATTAACATAAACAGATAATTTACACTTAATTTAAGGCTCTTTCACATCAAGCATAATCAGCTTACAGAAGATATGTGGTCAGCATAGAAAAAGATGTATTTTATATCTTACATCTCCTGGTTTTCATTCAAGTTCAGCTCTGCCTCCTGTAGTCTACAAGAAATGAAGACTTCTATATTGCTTTCGCTCTTCAGCCAACACTTTCCAAGTATTATTACTCCCTTTTCTGAAATCCTGATAAAAGGAGCCTGGAGTTGACTACTGAAGTCTGACTTTCCCACCAGCACCCTTCCTATATTCCCCTAGGAAGAAATGGACCTTATATAACCTGAGTTTCAATAAAAGAGCCTGTGAACTCATTTTGACTGCAATAAAATGAAAACACTAGTGTATGCGATTAGCAGGAAGGCATCATTGTGCTTTCCATGTTAGCACCTGGGGCTGACCAGTAGTGATTTGGTTGGTTGATTGATTGATTTAAACACTTTTGGGGGGGGGGGGGGACCTAAAAGTGAACAGCTGCCAATATTGTGCCTCCTTTGCCCAGGTGCCTGGGATCAGGCATCTGGAATCACTTGCAAACTGAAGTGCTGCTAAAAAAGGGCAGAGCAAATGCAGAAAGGCTTTTATAAGTCACCTTATAGAAATAATACAGCTGATACAGTAGCCAAGTGCCTAGCCCCAAAATGAACAAAGAGCATGGAGTAATAGTTTTGAAGTACCATAATGCCCCTTCTGACTGCAGCCCTTAGCTGATGGCGCCTGGTAGTGTTTTCATTGAATGCCCGTAAGATGCATGTCTCTGTGCCTCCAGAATGTTTTTTTCAAGACCTACTAAAAAGTTCTCCTCTCTCAGCAGATATTTGAAGAGAAAGAGGATGGAGATGGGAAGGTCGCCTAGTGGGAATATGATATTATTTGATTTGGGAATTGTCTTTGACTGGTTTGGGTGATCATTTTAGCAGTTCACAGTCTTTGCTGACCTTGTACTTTTTATGCCAATGATTCTGGTTGAATATCATTAATCTGAATATAACTTGCTTTAAAATACTGAAAAAGGATACTATAACAAGATAAACTCTTCAAAACTCTTACTATTTATCAATCAAAACAAGCAGAGGAACCACAGAGCAATGTAAGCCGGGCTGGATCCATAGCAATACCACTTGCTTCTGCACTCACACCAATAGCAGTGATCTGGCTGCAGCCGCAGCCTCAGTAGCTGGTACCATACCCAGGGGCCGTTGGCAGGAATAGAGCCCTTGCTTTAAATTTGAGTAAACTCTCTGTATTTGAATCATTAAGCAGAGGGTCCCAGCCCCTTTGACTAAGTATTTCTTGCTCATCGTTTAAGACTAGATAATTGCCATCCATCTCTAAGGCAGGCAGCACTGGTTTGACCTGTTGCTCTTATGTACTGAACAGGATATATTACATTTTTTTACAGGCACTGCTGTATACCTCAGCAGAGCCAACACAGAGATCTTTGATTAAACAGCTTAACAGTATTTACTTCTGCTCGCCCATTCCCCTGTGGTGGGAGCTGGAAGTGCCATGCCTGAAGGCACAGTGTGTCCTTGCAGCCTGGAATTCAGGACTGCCAAACCTTGTGCCTCCTTATCACTAGCTACTTATTCCAAGAAAAGAGGCCTTTTTAACTTTCCTATGACCTCCTGACTTTTAAATTGCATCTTTCACTGTGGGAAGGACATACCTTTCCATCTTTCTTACTGCCTCATTCGACCTCATTGGATTCATTGACACAAACAGGCATAGAAACGTAAAACTGCCATAATTGGGTCAGGCCATAGGTCTGATAGTGGCCAGTGATGACTGCTTAGAGAAAGAACAGAAGAAACAGCACATACAGAAGGACCCTTCCCTCGGCAACTCTTCTGGGCTACTAGAAGTTTAAAGGCCATCACAGGACTGGAGTCTGTATCCAGACCATGGTCTTTAAAAGACTCATAAGCATGGTTTTCATTAAACAACACAAATATATATATTTCTGTAATTAGATATGAAATCGATCCTTTTATGTAACTCATTAATGTCTTGTTTCCTATGTTGTCTATGCTTCCATGCTTGCTAGGAGATAGATGGACCGGTGCTTTCTGGTGGTGATAAACGCATAAAGTACAGGTTTTTATATCAATAGGATTTCCTTAACTCTCTCTTCAGTTATTTTCACTGCACTCTCCCTCCCCATCTTACTCTCTGCGTTTTATAAGGAGGCTCTCAATTTCTGTCATCCAGTCTTCTAGTTCCTCAGCCGAGTTGCTGGCAAAGGTGACACACTCACACTCACATCTTTGTAATAAGTTTAAGGATTAGCTTGCATAGGCAAGTTGCACTCCCACAGGCTGCTCAAACCTAAAGGCCTAGTCCAAACTCTGCTGAAATCAAAGTCATTTTTTAAAAGGTTGAGTGCATTTCAGCCAACTTAAGCAGACTTAGAGGCAAGGCCCTAAAAGAGGTTCAGCTAGATCTGCCTCTGTGCACAGCACAATAGTCTGTAGCTTTCTATCTCTGCAATATAGCATGTTTTGCCTAGAGTCTGGAATATACTGCAGTCCTGCTGCTGCTTCTCCTCTATGCTGCTCTTCAGGGGGCAGAAAGCATCCCTGAATGTAGAAAGTACTAGCATTTTAAAAAAAGAGTGTAACATTCAATATCGATATTTATATAACTGGGAAAATATTGCTTACAAAGCAGAAGGTAAAAACTACACTATAAGAAAGATGTGGGGTAGGCCCTTCCTTGATAAGCAGGGTAGCGTAATGTACTTAAAGGCTCTCCTGGGTGCCGCTGAGTGGAGGAGCTCAGCTTTGCTCTATGTCCTGCTTTCCAAACATGCACAAACTTAACCCTGTGCTCTTTTTTTGTAGGTCTGGATTGGAGCAGTTCACAAGGCAAGCAACCAGCAGGCCATCTGGCTTTTGGCTCTCTGAACCTTCCTACATTTATCCCATGGGGCAACAAAGACAAGAAGTGTCTGAAGCTGGACCTCCTTGGCTAGCCCACCAAGGAGCAGGGTGGCAGCCCTTGAAGATGTCCCTGACAGTAGCTGCATTGCAGCAATCGCAGCAGCACGCTGCTTTCTGCTGCCCTTTGCTTTGACTCAGTCGCATCGCTGCTTCTGGAGGGAAAGCAAAGCCCTCTCGTAGGGCTATTTCTGCTCCCAGGACCCTTGAGCTGCCCTGGTTTTCCCAGCAGCTGCCCACTGAGCACTCCTGCCTTTCACATCCCCTTCCTCTGCTTGCACAGTCTCCAGCCCGGATTTTGCTTCGTGTTTTTCTTTTTTTTAACTGCAGAAAGGCCTCCCCGCCTAATCTAATTGCCGCTCCTTTGTCACAAGCAGATGTCACTTCTACATCTGTGCGTCTGCTCCAGCGCCCGGTCTCCTCCGGCCCCGCAGATGTTCCCGCCGCGGAGCAGCCGCGCGGGGGAAAAGCAACGCGCAGATCCCTCTGCTGGCGGCGGCCCGGACGCCACGGCCGGCCCTGCCAAAAATGAAATGAAATTAAAAAAGGAAAAATAAACAATAATATCCAAAATGATCGCAATTCGCCCATCCCGAAGGGTCACGAAGCAAGAGCCCGGCAGCGCGCCCCGCGCCCCGCCCGCCCCCGCGGAGCCCCGCGGGCGCGGAGCAGGCACCGTCGGGCCGCTGCCTTCCGCGCAGGGCCGCCAGCGCGGAGCACGGCCTCGCTGCGGGCGCTTTGCACGGTCGCTGGAAAAGGGGAAGGCAAAAGAACCCCCAAGGGCGATTTCCCGCTGCGGTTGGAAGCCGCGCGGCCCGCGCTGCGACCCGCGCAGGTGCAAAGCCGTCGGGGCGAGGGCGGGAGGTGCGCGGCCCTCCGCCGCCTCGCCGAGGGAGCGCTCGGCGTGTGCCCGGCCCGGGGGGCTGCGCCGCCGCCGCCCGCCTGCTGCCGGCCGGCCGGTGCGGTTTGCCGCGGGCTCGCGGTGCAGGTGAAGGCCGGGGAGCCGCAAGGACATTCCCCACGGCCAAAATACCCCCCGCAGCACCGCCAGGCACCGGCCACAAGGCTGCCTTTGCGGTGAGGTGATCTGGCGTTTCTCTGCAAATGAAGCAATCAAAAAGAAATCCTCGCCGGTATTTAATATTTTATTCAGCCCCATGTTATTGTGTTTAGCCTGCGGTAAAACAGCTTCATCGGGGTGAGGCATGAGGGGGCCTGACAAGCGCTTTCCCATGAATTGCCACTCCAGCACAATGGCATTTTGTTTGCTGTTTTGTTTCCCGGCCTCCAAACATTCCTGCTGACTTCCAGGGGGGGCCACGGCCGGGGGGGGGGGGCGGGGGGAGGAATCTCCTCTGTGAATGGCAAAGAATAGGCAAGAAAAGCGCCTTTTACACTTGCGGCGTGTTTCTCCCCGGCCCCCGCTGGCAGGCGAGCACCCCTGGGCCCTCCCGGCCGCGCCGCGCCGCGCAGTCCCGCGCACCCCCGGCCGCCGCGTACGCGGCCGCGCACGGCGCGCTCCCCGCGCTGCCCGCCGGGGTCGGAATTTATGACCGAGACAAAAGGGCTCTTTTGGAAGAAAAAAAAAAAAAAAAAAAAAACGGTGGGGGGAGGCAAGCGGGAGGCTCTAATTCTATTTGTGTCGCCTGGAAATCAGAAGGGGTTTTTCCACACTTCGCCTTGATTAGATTATTCCTTAGAGATGGTTTCTCTGCCCCCAGCCAGACGCGTGGGGGAAGGCCGCCGAGGCAGTTGGCCTATAGTGGCAATAATCAAATTAACCATTTGCTACAACTTTTTCGGCGGAGCCGCTCGCGTGTGGAAAGAACAACTGGAGCCCGGGCCCGGGCAGGGGGAGCCGGGGCGCCGGGCGCGGCCGCCGCCCCCGCGGGGGCCAAAACCAACACCCGCGGGCAGGCGCGGAGCGGCGCGCAGGCGGCCGGCCGGGGGCAGCGGAGGACACGGCGGCGGCGGCGCGGCCGACCCCGGCGGCAGCTCCGCGGCAGCGCCCGGCCCGCACCTCGCCTCGGCCCGCGGCGGCCGCGGTCTGGCCCCGGGCTCCGCGGGCGGCCGCGGTCTGGCCCCGGGCTCCGCGGGCGGCGCTCCGCCGCGCTGCCGGCCGCGGAGACAGCGCGGGGCTGCTGCGGGGGAGAAAACACGGGACAAAAGGTGCCCCCGGCGGAAACGCACTTGGAAATTTTTTAAAACGCCCTGTGTTGTTCGAGAGGGAGCGAGGTACCTCCCTGCCCCAAACGCGTATTCATATTCATGAGAGCGCGGGTAAATAAAGACAAATCCCCGCTGTAGTAACACTTAGATTCACATCATTCTTTGGTGCCCTTTAGATTTGGGGGACGGAAGACAGATGTTTGCAGCGCTTTTCTCCTCTTGTCTGGTGACCATAAAGGAAAAACCATTTAGAGCTCGCAATTTGTTTCCACCCGCGCACTAAAACCATGTTCACATTTATTTTCATTTCGCCGGTGCACAAAAAGTGTCCACGGGCCACCAAAGGCCGTTCTTTATCAAATACACATTGTACAACATGCAACCGCAATAAAACTATCAGACCTCGCCATAAAACTATCAGCCAGATCCTCAGTGGCTTAAGAATCTTTTGCTTTGTTTTATTACCTACCGGTAACTTATAGCGACATGCTGCCCCCCAAAATAAAACGCTAGTCATTGTTGCAATTAAGTACCGCTTCAGAGCATTTTTAATGTATAATAAAACAGCGAGAAGCACAGGAGTCTCTAGATTCCCCTTGCTCATTGACTAGCTCTGAATTAAACTACTTAGCTTGGCAAATACTGCGCGAGCTTAAATGCCCCTATAAAGACTTTATGAGTTTGTTACTTTAATTGCTGACTTGTTACAGAGCACATAAAAGGGGTAATGAATGTAATAAAACTAATTATCTGCACATTTAAATCATATAAAATACCCACTGTTTGTTTATACAACAGTGATATTCAACCGAGCATTTCCTCCTCTGCCCACCGAGAGGAAAGATTTAATGAAATATAACTAACGAAATGAAAATTACATCACTGGCAAGAAAACTCCACAAATAAGCGCCGCGCTTCCCCGCCGCTGTCCGCGACGGGCGGC
>NC_088101.1:63429058-63519058 GCF_036370855.1 Dromaius novaehollandiae
AAAGACTCCAGCATACCATAAAATAAAAATAAAAAATATTTGCTTGATGCAGTCAGAATCTGTAACTTCTGAGGTCAGCATCAAATTTAATTCCCTTTTAATTAAGTGGCTTCAATCAGGGCAGTCACTGACATTTTAAAGGATTCTATGCAATTAGTGAACTCTCACTAGCAATTTTGTGCATGTCTGTGGACACATGAGCTTTCGGATGCATCACAGCCTAACTCTTTTATGTGGAAATACACACACACACACTTTCTATGACACATACACAATTACCTATTGCATGCATTGCACTGTAACTATTGTTAAACTACTTTCTGTGGTCCAAACAGGAAATTTTCACACTAAGTACTTGTTATCAAGATACAAAAAGAGGAAAAGGCTGTCTATTACAAAGGACTGAAAACCATATTAATTTAATGCACTGCAAAACATCACTTCTGGTGACTTCCATTTCAATGCCTACAAATCAGAAAACATAATCAAATATTTTTGCATAATCTCTTAAACTCTGATGTTGTTATGTAATTTAGAGAAATTTCAAAAACCTCCTGAAGAATTCTTACGTGTTTACATCCCTATGGAACTAGTATCTCCCTAGCCCTAAAAAGTAACATTACTTTATGTTCTGAAGTAAACGCTTATGTTCTTTGAACTGTTATTCCAGGTACAATTTAATAAACTGGTATTATTCATGATAGCGAATATTCTCTCTCTGAACCCCAGGCAAAATGTTTTGTCTCAGATCTGATCAAAATGAAGAATTTTCATCAACACAGCTATGACAGTGAAAACGCAAATTATATACAACTGTGCTCATATAAGCACAGTTTACAAAAGTTTGGACAAACTGGCAAATATTAGAACAGTAACCATTACTAGTGTTAGTGTAATTACACTAATGGTACATCCCAAACATCCCAAACACACCCACATCAGGATTTCATGGGGGTGAACTCTATAAATGCTGTTCAGGACGTAATGAGGGGAGATATGCAGCTAAAAATCCTAGCTCTATGCATAATTATATCAGAAAATGTGCTTTTGCCATTATCAGTCGTTTCATGGGAGCAGGTTAGGTGTGAAATAAGCTTTGAAAGCCTAGTTTTAGCAGTACAAGCTGAATCTATGTTAAAAATGTTCTGCCAATAAATACTAGATCTTGCTTCAGTTTATCTTTTTGAGTATGGGAAATGAGAATGCCCAATTTATCTTTAGCATTTGTAGTTTGGTTTTCTACCATGTATCAACTCTTGTTTATCTTCTCCCTAAAAAAAAAAAGTTCTCATTTTTTAATCCAATGTGAGGCAGAAGTCTTTCCAAGTCTCCAATTATCATCCTCAGTCCTTTTCCTGAACCCCTTCTGCTTTGCCCTGTATCTGTTTTGAAATGAGGTGCAAAGCAAAGAACATTCAAAGAGAAGGCATTCTGTAGGTTTAAGCAGTGCTTAAACGTGACATCTGATTTGTTTTCTTAATGACTGCTGTATATTTAACAGGTATTTTCAGCCAACTACTCATGAAAAGTAAACTTTTCTGCAGTGTGTTTACTTGGAGACCACTATCACATAGGAGTTGTTCCCACCAATCGGTATTGCCAGACACCGTTTACAATAAATTTTACTTGATGTGATATTGCCCACATGCCTGGATAACATTAGTGCCTTCTAAAGTTCATTACACTCCTTGTGTTCAAATGTTCTCTTGCATTTAAGAGCTCTGATGCCTTATTATTTATCAGTTCTTCTGTATCAGTATTAAATACTATCTTATTAAGAATCCTTAGTTAGTTCTAAAATTATTTCCTTCTACATAAAAAATGAACAATTATTGTTACTTTTTTGAACCCACAAAGAGAACTAAAACCATGGTTATTTTTCAAAAAGTTCTCATGATAGACTTCATACTCACTTTTCGAAAAGCCTATATACCCTATTTCTTCATCTAGCAATTAGTTCACTTCCTCTAAGACCATGGTATTTTCTTTACCGAAGCCATGCTTTGTTTTGTCTTCTTCTAGCGTATACACCCAAGTATTTTTAATCGCTCTGCCTTTAATAGCCACTTAGCTACAGCCTGGAAAGCTGTAGATATGATATATCTATCATTCGAATATATAAAACAATGAAATTATGCTCAGAGCCAATAAACATGAAGATACTTACACGTGATAAAATATTTTCAAATGATTCTGTCAGAGATCTTTTTGCTTTGTTCTTTAACATATCTAATCTGAACCTTGGAGTACTGCTGGGCACCTCATTTCCAGCATTCTCGGCAGGGGGTTGTGAAGTCTGTAAGTTTTGAAAAATGTAAATGTAAAAAATACACAACAGTATGGAGCAAAATCTCAATGAACAGTCCAAAGACTCCCTGTAACATAAATCAGTGCTTTCCCCTGGAGTACTTGACTTCTCATGCCTTTTTCTCTACTGATACTTACAGTGAAATTTACCAAGATACTCTAAAATAGGATCAGGAAATCTATTCAAATTCTGTTTGTTAAGTAGAGCACAGCATGCTTCAGAACAATTGCTATTTCAATAGAGATTTACGGCTCTGTTGACAAATCATCTTCAGTGCCAAAGCGCAATTTAAAAAATTCTAAACACAAGTGAAACAGGATGGAGATTTCTGATGAGGTTTATTTTTCTCCAGTCGTAAGATTAATGAAACTAGATGAAGTCCACAGCTAATAAGAACCCTCAGTGTCTCCATTCGCTACAAAATGGGGCTTTCTGAGGGCTAGGAAGATGTATAATAATGCAACTCCTCTACATATTTCACCCATAGGAACATCTCCACTTTAAAGCCAAGAGTCATTCGAGAGTTGTGCTTTTTAAATAAATATTTCAGCCCATTTTTAGAGCTTGTGAACAGTACTGAAGCAAATACAGAAATGATAGTATTTTGCAAGTATTATCACTCAAACCTAATACTCACAGTAGAAACCAGAGCACAGTTCTCAGAGTTATTTTGGGGGGCTTCAGTTGAGGCTTCCAGGCATCATAGTCTTCTCTACCTGGCCCTAATTTCAGAGACTTGAATGCTTGTCCTTTGTAACTGTTACCACATACTATTAGTACATGGACAGAAAAATAGCTCTCAGACACTAGCACATCATCACTAAATGAGGCTGTATATAATTTTAAAACATTCTATTTCCAGTATGACAAAATGAGATACTTCTGTATTTTCCTTTTAAATACTATTTTAAAAAAGGTGGAGGCAAGCATGAAAATGAATCTGCGCAGAAAAGAAAGAAACAAAGATATCAAGATATCATGGGTTAATTTCCAAGAAAAATATACTGCCAGAGCACAAGTTCAAAGGTATCTGCTATTACACAGCTCTGGAGATAAACAATCAGAGTAAATATAAAACGCTATGCTAAGACAAATGATGGACTGAGGGCGAATCAACTCTGTTCCTAGAGCCCTGGCATCTCTGCAAGTATCACATTAGCCAATTAAGGTGCCAGGAGTGGAACAAACTGACTGCAGCAGGCCCTAGGAGTATTCAAATCACACCAAAGAGAAATTGTCTTGTTTCATATATGCCTACTTCCAAGCCATTCAGGATTGACAACTATTTGATAGCTGGCATTAGTCCAAATGAAAATATTTCAGATATGATGAAAAAAACAACCTCAGGCAATGTTTCCTCCTGTCCTGCCCAAACTACACTGTTTTTTCCCCTAAATCCACATATTTCTGATGAGATGCCCAAGACAAAAATCAGAAAACAAAACGTGCAAAGTTTGCTTCCTGCTTTCTCAGAGGTCAGTAATTAATCAGTAAGTCATAAAAAAGAGAAGAGACTAAAAAAAACAAACCCACAGTAAATGAAGAGTGGCTGCTATTTCCCCAGTTTCTTCAGGGGTCTAATCACTCTTTATATATTCATTTACTAGTTCATAGCATAAATAGACAATAGGGGGCATTACAGTGGATTTATCAGCCAGTGATGGTGGGAATCAGGCAAGATTTCGGAAGGGGTTAAATGACCCCAAGTGCAAGCTTTCAGAGAAGGGAGGCTGACCTTGTTTTCAAATACAGGCCTCCTTGAGGTGCCTCAAGCTGGTCACAAACTAAGACAGCCAAAATCATTAATTCCTTCTGAAAATCTTAATGGTGCTGAATAAACATAGCCAGTTAAACAGCATCAGCCCTACACCCTGTTACCTGTTCTACTGTACCTATTCCTTAACAACATGATAAAGAACAAAGTAGGTCAGGCCTTTGGAAACGCGTGAAATGCTGCTGTTTCTGCAGCAATGTGCTCCTCAGCTACTTCTTCAGGCCGCTTCAGTGGTCTGCATGCAAAAAATAACTTCCAGCTATTAAGTAAATGCAGCAGTCTTTACCAAGAACCAAGTCCAATGCTTTGGCAGGGCATCAACTCACACAGAGACAGACAGGGCAAGTGCCACACATTAGCTGAGAGAAAATACAAGTTTTTTATATATTCCCTGAGATGTGTTGAATTTCCATTGCAGTGAGAAGAAAGAAACAACCAAATTAGTGCTTCACCTAATTATTCTTCCTAGGCCTGAAAACAGTCTGTACCAGGCACTTCAAAACATACGACATACGTCTATTTTTGCACCTGACAATAGCCTATAACCTCAAGCAAAACCAGCTTTCACCACTGCTGACAGCTTGAAGTTCCAAAATGCCAGTGATGGAAATTTACTTCTGGAAAGATCGTAAAAATGGAATAGGAGATTTTTCCTGACTGCCCCTTACATGAACGGAAACTGAATGATTACTTACCTGCTTTGCTTCTCCAACGTGAACATGGTCCCTCTGTTTTTCTTCATACATGTTTCTCAAAACAGAGATAACCAACTCATTCTCTTTTTGATCATTTCTTGGTCTTAATTTCTTTAACAAAAAAAGCACAAGCATAGTAATTACACCATTCAGGTAACAGTCTGCAAATACTTCACTCTTTTCATTTTGTCACTCAAGATGCAGGTAGTCGGAGATCACGTTTAACTTAGTTAATGCTCCTCCATACATCCACTAGAGGACACCAGTGGCTCGAGCGAAACAGCACAGCAGCCAGAGAAACACCTGGAGCACACTTCATAAATGACAACTATCATGCAAGTCAGCCTTGTTCAAAGGAAAAACTAGGCCAGCTAACTCAGGCATAAATAGCCACAAACAATAGAGGCTTTAAAATATATTTTATCAATTTGTTTTTGACATAAACACAAGTACGGTTCTGTGTCTGTAGCACACAGTTACCAAGAAGCACATGACCATTCCACTGCGTATCTTTCTCGCAGAAAACTTCATTTTGGGGAAATAACATTGCTATTTTAAAAACTGGTGCACAAAAGAGTACCAGGTGAATATACTTGTCTCTGCGGTATTCTGTTTACATCTGGATTATTACAAGAGAAAACACTTTAAAAGACAACTCATTATAGAATTTAATCACAGAGATCTTTTGAAAAGTACACGTTGTTTTTAATCCTACTGATGTAATCCACAGGATACAGTATGAAGTAGCTATTGCTAGGGGAGCACCTTGAATTAATAAAAATATTCTTAGAAAGATAGTTATCTAAAACCACAAATCATTATTACAACATATTAAGCTGTAAAGAATACAATGACTAAAAGTTTCAGGCAGCCCTACTCAAAATCAACTGAAAAACAGAAGCAGGAGAAACATACTTTACCCTTGGTTTTATCAAGTTAATCATTTGCAGACTCTCACCAAAAGTGATTCACAGTTAAGTTCGTTTCCTGCGACTACTAGAAGCTTTATACCATTTAAATGTGTAGAGAATACTAAAAAGGCAATAGTGCCAGTTAGCTGCTATATCCTACGAAATTAGCTCATAGGACTGGTCACTCCCATAGAATAATT
The DNA here is from genome assembly GCF_036370855.1 of Dromaius novaehollandiae. Lineage (NCBI taxonomy): Eukaryota > Metazoa > Chordata > Aves > Casuariiformes > Dromaiidae > Dromaius > Dromaius novaehollandiae. The sequence goes on from NC_088101.1 coordinate 63,434,947, forward strand.
TCCAAATTTGGTGTTGGATGATAAACTGTCACATGGAAACACACAAAGAAAGAAACTGAAATGACTCAAGACAGGAAGGAAACATTATTTAAAAAAAAAAAAAGTCTGAAATTTCCTAATCTTTCTATGCCAAGCCCAATGACATTTCCTATGGCATTCCTCTTCTGTTTTAAATCTAGCTGCACTTTCCTCCATGATAAACTGCATTTCATGCAGAAGACAGAAAGTTAAACTTCTTAGTTAGTTCAACAAACTCAAGTATTAACAACCAGGTTAAATTTTTAGCATGAAATTTTCTGATTTGGAAATATTATAGTAATTTGCTTTGGTCAAAGTAACAACTGAACATTCTCAGAGTAAAAGTTACTACCTTCACCCACAAAAATTTGCATGCAATTTTCCTCAGTTAAACGTCAGCAATGTAATGGTAAACAAATAGTTTACCATTACAAACAACAACAACAAAAATCTAAAATAGCCAATTTTATCAAAAGATGAGTTTTTAATAGCTCAAGCAAAAATGATCCATAATTTAAAGCATAAGGTGATTAATGGACTATTAAAATGCAAGTGAATAATTCACAAAAAAATGAAAATAATTTTGGTGCTTTACAATAACATCAGCAAAAACTATCGATTGCTTAAAAGCCTTGTGGGAAACAGAAAGCTTACCTTAACCTCTTCAAAAACTGAGGCCTGTTCCTGGCTATTTAGTGTTGTTAGATGCTTCTGTAGTTCTAGTTTAGTCTTAGAAGGATGTAGCCCTATTAAGAGAGGAACAAAAATGAAAAAATCATAGGGCCAAATTTGTCAGAATAAACTCATCATATAAATACGCACAAAATTTAAGCTGAAGTTCACCAGCATAGCTGACTCCTTGCACTGATTTCAGCACAGGGCTTTAGAAAGAACTTATGTTAATTTAAATCTACCACTGAACTTTTACTAGTGTCTTTAAAATAAGGGACATGAATGCTTTGTGATGAGGAGATTTGCTGAGCACAGAGCAGGATTATACTCCTTAGCTGACCGAGAAGATTCCATTATCACACAAGATAAAATCAACCCACAATCTACTAGATTTCAGACTGCTTTGTTGGTTTTTTATGCAGTACCGGCTGCATTTTCTTTGTGGAGTTATATATTTTACATTGATCTTTCTCCTGCTTTTATGCCTTGGCCTCTTTCAAAGAATAGAGTATTTATAGCATTTTAGCAAAGTTTTAGTTTTGCCTTTTGTTGAAAACATTTACTGGGAGTCTAAAGCAGACTATCCTCTCAGATTTTTTTTTTTTTTGCTCTCATCCTGGATTAAATTTCTTTTCTGTTTTCTGTGACAAACAGCAAGCCATCAACAGTGTTTTGTACTTCTAGTCATGGCATTTCTCCTCCAGAAGCACAGCACAATTAATGTCATTAAGATTCATTTGCCTTCAAAATTTTTCTTAAAAATCATAGCTAGTTGAGACCAAAATAGTGTGAAATATAGTTTTGGAAGTTCTCCAGTTTCTTCAGAGTAATACCAGATAGGCTGTAATCCAACAAACTACTGTTGTCCCATCTGACAAGCTGTTGTTGCCCTTTATTCACCCCAGACCTTCCTTAAATGAACAAAACCTAGCTGTGAAATCTGCTCAAAAGCAAATAGTCTTTTATGTCTGACCTTGTTTTGGGGCAACAACTACAACTGCAACTATCACATTTCATACAGGAGTATAGGTCAGCAACACAAACAAGCACATTAGAAACCATTCGGCTCACGTTTAGAGGCAGTATAATGCCATCGTCTAATCGGGTTCACAAGCACAGCAGTTCATAGCTATTGCAGCATATATTCTTGAGAAGTTCATTATCTACAATTTTCTGTGTTTATACAGCCAAGAGAGCCAAGCTAGCTGCAATTCCACAATATTCAGACTCTTAATTAGTTCTTAAAAATTAACTGAAAACACGAGAAGGAAGCTAAGCTTTTGTCTGAAAATTATTACCTGACAGACAACTTAATATTGCAGTCCTCTAAATAAAAAGACTGGCATTCAACCTTCCTTCCTACCCAAATTAACATGCAATGTTTTTAGCGTTCATTCCCAGAGAGTTTTAAACGTAAAATTATCCCCAAATAAAATTGTTGGAAAACATATTTGATCAGAAAAATTCTTTAATCTTCACCTTCTATCTTTTCACAGAGTTTATGCAAGCTTTGCAGAGGACATCCTTCACAGAGCTGAGGCTGCGCCTTGGAAGTCTGTTGCACTGCAGCTACAGTGAAAGCCTGTTTCAACGTCATCATGATTTCGTCAACCTGAAAAGAATGCAGTGCAGCAAGAATAGAACTTCACTTCTCCTCCATGGAGCTTCTGCTTCTCTTAATGCAAAACACAACCAGTCTTTTAGAATGATACTGTGATTTGTTTGGGAATATGTTTATGGTAAAAAAGAAGAACTGCTGCTGTGCACACACAAGCACAAACAAGACAAAACTCATTGGCTGAAGCCATGTCTCTTCCAGAGCAACCAATTTTATTATTTATTAGTCTAATAAAAGATATTACCTCTATCTAGAAACCTTGTCTTACTACAGTTGTGGGTCACTGACCTACAGCACAGCAGCGCAGTCCTGATTTTCTGAAAAACAGATACACTGCACTACCATAAAAATTATTCCAGATAAGAGACATAGTCTAACTTTGTTTTTGCAAGGAAAGGAAGTTTTACTGGATTTGAAAGGCGATTATAACTTCTGCCTTAAAAAAAAAAATTTAAAAGTTCCTTAGCAGTCTGCAATGTTAATTACATTTTCGAGATAATTACATTTCTGAGTGGAGCAGGATTTGAAGACAATCAGCAAAAGACACAGAGCAATGAGCGATAGAAGAGATTAGGCCTTTCATTTCTTTCTCTTACCAGTGCTTCATCTGTACACTGAAACACGTAGCAAACGAAATGGAAGCCTCCATTTTCTGAAGACTCTCTGCAGATGAACCCAAAGTGATCCACATGTCTAATTCCCTAGCACAAAAACAATAGTAATGAAGCAGTCACACTTACATTAAATGTTTTGTACCTGTAATTTCCACAAGGAAAACATTCCAGGTTCAACAGCATCACAGATACATCTGCTATCTGTGTCACAGCTACACTGAAGTCATCTGGCCATTCTGAATCTATTCTGTTACAGAATCTAGTATTTTATGAATCTTTTATATTTCATTCAAGTCAGCGGTACTTTTTTATAAGTTACCTACAACAGATCTATTGTAGAACACAGGGATGAAGAAATACTATTCAGTATGTGTTTTATTCAGTATTGGAAATGGCTTGGAGAAAAAGCTCTTCTTTCTGTTTTCTCCTTTGCTTAAACTGTCACACAGCAGCTTTTAATTGTAAAAAATCAAAACAATAGTGAAAAATGAATAAACATTTTTTTCTTGGTACCTAAAGAAAAGCTTCGCTAGTTAAAAAAAAGAAAGTGGTTATATATGTTACTTAAATATTATTAATGGAAGTACTTATATCTCCTAAAGGGAAAGCAGAGTTAGAGAAAGACCAAAGAGTTGAGAAGAAAGCTTAGAATTGGAGAAAAGTCACACCTTCACACCTTCATACAAAATACCAAACTGATTACCCTTAAACTGCTGGTTCAATTTGACTACATGTTTCTGCAGTTACTAGACACAAATTTCAAAAATATACCACAAAGATATAATCCAGTCTGGTCCTTACTTCATACTACATGTTATTATACAATAGTTCCAGATTTCTGAGGCTGCAATAAATTTCAGAGAGCATAGTCTACAATTTTTATTCATATATAGTATCTAGTATTACAACACAATTTCTCCCAGAGTAAACAGAAGAAAACATGGCAGACTGTTCAAGAGCCTGTGAATGTTAAGTTTCCTGTAAGGCCTACTGAGGCAATAGAAGAGGAAATAACGTACTGCTGGCAACAATGATCTGCTAAACAGCCATTGCTAAAATGCTAGTTTTTTTCCAAAGGGCAAATGGAACCCTATGCTGGGGGAGATAAACAGAAGTATTAGCATAGATCCTACTAGGAAATAACATACTTGCAACAGTAGATAAACAGCAGGTCCTGATAAAATGCTCAGAAAGTTGTTGGACTGCTGAGAAAACTTTCCTTTATGAAAAAAAAAAAAACCTTTCAAACAAATGGAGCTAGGGGCTCTCAGTACATGTCTCGGTGAACAAGTCTCTGTAAGAACTTATGATGAATTACACATACAGTGCTAGAACTTAGGTGTACAACTTCAGTTGCACTCGGCATCCTTTTAGTAGCTGCTAACCACTTTTATGTTGCCCGTACTTTTATGTTACGGCACAAGAATACTAAAGTCAGGTAGAAAGAGGCAATGGACTCTTAAATCAAAAAGATCAGAATCAGAAATTTCACAGAAATTTAAATAATCTGGACACTGCGAGCTGGACTCTTTTGTTTGCTTTTCCTTGTTAGTATAGCAAGAATCACTTGAGTATTCTCTTTCTCATTTTACCCAGCTTCTCAGAGTGTGACAACTGCATATAAAAAATAAATGCTTTTTACACGGACAAACATCAGGCACTAATATACCATGAGAACAAACAGATTAGGAGAACATTCAAATGATGTAAAGTCCTCAGCTCCCAAACTTCAGGCTCCAGTGATGTCCAGGCTAAGCATTTTAGGAGGTGGGTACATGGTTAAGCAGGAACAGGCTGATGCGACCTGCAGAACCTTTTCCCATCACCAACACAGAGACATGCTCAGAGCGTGCTGTGCCTCCCCCTGCCTCCGCTGTCCTCCTTTCTTCTCCTGAAAAGCTGGCTGTAACAGTGGAGGGTGCCTACCTGGGACCATGGCCTGCCCATGCGTCTGCACTGCACCAGGATGGGAATTTGGACCCAGGAGCTGCCAAATGCTATTAGGTGTCAAAGTTTGGACACTGCCCCAGGACCACATACTTCTGTCTACCATTGCAATATCTCACTGATGGATTGGGCATTCTGGAAATTAAGCCCTGATTCTGGTCGCCCTTATGTTTTAACTCCAATGTCTCCAGAAAAGACTAATTATGAGAATTCCTGTATGATCAAGATGAGTCCGTAAAATTGTTCTGTAGAGTTTTCTGAAATTTGCATCCTTGGGGGGGAAAAGCTCTCTGTACCCTAATACCACTCTTCACCCAACTGACATAACATCTGCTCAGCAAAGCATTTCTCAGATGTGAGGGGAGAATTCAATCAGAACCTCACTCCTTTGACTGCTTTGAGAAGCACAAGCGAAGCACGGACCTTTAGGGCAAGTCACAAAGTCTGCCTAACTAGCTCCTGCCTGAGGAAATGGCCTAAGGGAAAATGAGGATAAAGATTCTCCTGTGATCGACAAGTTCTCTTCAAAGCTCTTGATCTGATATCATGCAAACATTTACTCTGAATTTTTCAGAATAGGTAAGTGTCCCTAATGATTAGAGTTATCCTGAAATTAAAAAAACAAAGCTATACCTCAAAATTATTAATCTATAAGGAAAGAATAACAAATTGTAATGCTTATGTTTTAAAATGGGTAAATTAACCTATGATAAGCTTTCTAGTTTTGCCTCAAATACCATTAAGACCAGCATTTGTGAAGCACTGAGTAGTACTTCATTATGCAAGCAAGCTAAATGCAAAATAGTTCTCAGTGCAAGAAAGAGTGGCGAAACTCACATCTTAGTGTACTAGACCTTAGTCTCAACCAAGACCCACAGCACAAACGAGCATTGCACTGGTTTAATTGAAGGCGAATTTTTAGTTAGACTAGTGGAGATGTTCATTCCTCAATAAATATAAGTTAATTTATGTAATTTTAGTTCAGGTCAATTTCTCAGAGATCTAAATGATCCACAATAGGTCTAAAAGGAATTAAGTGTTTTCTAAGGAATCTCTCCTAGTTCAATGAATTCAATTCAGTTTACCCCCCCTTCACTTAAATTGAATCAAATCTGGTACACAGACAAACTAAATACAAATAACGCCATGCAGGACAGAAAATGGCAAGTGCAGGACAAATCCGTATGTCATAAAACCAGTTAGATAACAAAAGCAACTGGTCTATAAAATGTCTTTATGAACAGCTATTTCAGTCCTGCAAACATTGTGCAGATAGCATAACTGTTTGTCCTGGGGCCACATTGAGTGGAAAGCAACGCCACCTCAGAAGCACCCACCGTACTTGCATGACTGGGCCTGCTTCTGCCTGCTCTCCAAGAATGGCAGGAGCACTGGGAAGGAAGAGTTGTAGGGAGAAAATAACCTACCAGCAAGCTCCCCATAACAGGTCTGACAACCTTTACGGCGCTGGTACTCAGGGAGGATCAGCTCTAGTACAATAAACTCCCTCCCTTCTCTATGATTCTCAAAATACTGCAATTGCCTGAACTGTCACATGCTCTTGATGTAACAGTGACTACTCTGCCATCTCACACTGCTGACCCACTGAGGTAACCGAGTGTGAAATATTTATTTTTGTAACCTATGCTATACAATGATCATATTTTCACATGTGTAAGTTGCATCTCTTTCAGAACATCACTACTTGAAAATAAGTCCTTACATAAACTGCACCCTCGCATACAGCACTCAAAGTCAGAGCCACAAAAACTAGAAGCATGGGACTGAGGGACAGCAAAACAAATTATGTGGGATGAGAAGTAGAGGCTGATAGCAGGAGAGGAGGCTCTGAAATAAACTTCCCCTCAGTGTATCTATCCCACACATTACCTCCGCATTGCAGCGGGTTGTCTTCTTTTACAGACATGTAATTTATGCTTCTGAAAAAAAATTATATTTGAAGTGTTTTTCAGAGACCTCTTACATATTGTTTATTTCATTTCATTATCACTCACTGAAAAATACCCTGATATGGCTCAGAGAATCCCAGATTTGCATAACTGTGAATCATGCCTGCTGAACTTTAGACGTAGAGCTCAGCAGGGTGCTTCTACTTCGTATTATTCATTCACCACACGAAGAAGTGGGTCTTTATCTGAGAAATTACAATGAGAAGTATGAAGAAAGAATGACGCTCTTAAATTATTAACTAGCAATTTGTCAGCAGCAATTACTGAAACCGCCTGAGTGAGAATCCATTCGAAATGCTAGGAGAGAGGAGTACACCAGCATTCACAAGTGGAGAGCACTTAAAAAAATGAACATGCTGCTATCTTACCTGAGAACAAAAGGATATTTCTTTAAAGCTTTTTTCAATTGCTACTTTTTTTGTGTCAGGACTGATAAGGTAAACTTCAGACTGGCCAATCTAAAAAAAGCAAAATAAATAACAAGATGATAACAAGTAACATCATACTTACTTCTATCTTGCTATAAGAACGTTTCCTGGACAAAAATCATCTCAAACTTTTTGCTGCCTATATTCTTGAACCAATGAGTGCATTAGCAGTTGAGAAAGAGAGAATACTTAAACAACTTTGGATTGGCATTCAGAGCACTGCGCATTACTGAACTGAGATTTAGTTATGTGTTTGAGACAAAAGACTGAGAGTAGTGTTTAATTAGATGAGAGTGATATTACGCTACAAGTAAAACATTTCACACTGAGAAAAACACATGTAAATGGTTTTTTGTTATTTTCTGTAGGCTTGGCACATACCAGATTCCCAAAAGCTAAGTAATGACGATTTCCTGCAATTTAAAACCAAGCATGAACCTCTATCTAAATTTCCTCAGGGTTTAGTTTTTATATTTATATATTTTTATATATATATATATATATATATATATATATATATATATATATTTTTTTTTAAATGCACATATACAAAAATGAGGTCATGGGAGTATATTTCCTAATTTACCTGTAGGCCATTTATTCAGCAGCAAACCAAGAGCTGACGAGAATTTTTGATGGACAATGACTATTTTTAAGGTGATATTACTGTTTTAGATTTTTCCATTTCTGGCAACGTTTGTAACATTTTAACAGATTAACGCTTAAATTCCTCCAAGTTCTTAGCACACCAGAAAAGTTTGCTAGGCAGTTCTTGAATTAAGTCAGTAAGATTTAGGGGAAATGGGTGGAATTTGGAGCCATATGCGAACACGACTTAGACAAAACTCCTGAAGCTTCATCAACATACCACATCCCAAAAGACATACAAAAATAACAGTAGGACCAAGATACCTGTAACTTCTGAAGGGTGGGGGAAAAAAACAGTGGAAATAGATAGAGAGATATGCCTCCCCTTTTTTCTAAAAATAGTCCTGCTCATTCGTTTTCCACTTCTACCAGCCAAAACAATTTTCTCCTACTCCCCACTGGTTTCCTTCGATTGTCCCTAGGGCTGACCTCTCCGTTGTTTAGGAGGGGGCCATTCTTCTCCAAACCTACAGAGCAGCTTTTACGGTTCTCTGCCTTCCTTTTCCTGTGGCAAGAGGCTCACTCTTAGCTCAGCCCCACATAACTGCTTTTACATTTGTCCAAGGGCAGCAGAGATCATTTAAAGCCATCTGAGCAAAGAAGGGAGAGAAAAAAAAACACACACACATGCAAACACGCAACTAAAAAATTGGCTAGGGAGGCAGTTCCTCAGGACGGGATACAAAAATCTGGATCATCTGAACCAGGTCAGGAGAGCTGGCAGATAACATCTTAGCATTTTTCACACTTCATACCTCAACCTCTGCTACAACCCTGAGGAATATACAAATAGGAACTTTAACTGAGAAAATACAAACAGATTTTTTCCTCTAGACATCAAATTACTTTGAAGCATTTCATATGTAGCCATACACAAACTGACATGCAAAGACGAAATGCGGTGCACACTGTATGCATATCATTACTCAGAAACTGAGCGATACTGGGACTGGCGAACCAAACTCAGCTCTCTGATGAGCCACTAGCTTGTGGACGCCAGAGTCACTAACTACGGTCATTTCACTTCCTTGCATCCAGCTTAATTTAGACTAAAAGAATATAGTTCTGCATCTTAAACAATGTATTTGCAGGCAAAAAGTAACCAGAGATAGAAAGCCAGATCAGCAAAACCGCACAATTTGGGAAACGTGCCCATCAGCAGGTATCTGTGACTTTATATTCAAGCTGGAAGGACAAAGAGGTTTAAGCCAGTTGCTAGCTCTGTAAACAAGGGTTTAAGTTGCTCGGCTCTTTTGTGAGCTGCTGCACCAGTTTAATAAAGGTTAAAAATGTATACAATAGAGCAGGAGGATCTGGACTTAAGTATGTCCATCCATAATCTCTCCATCTCTAAAATACATGCCATTAATTAGTAATTGAATTAGCTTAGGCCTTACTGAATTTATAAATGGCCTTCATATTTTCAATGTGAAATACCTGCTCAGGGGAAGAGGTAAAGATGGAATTGTTTTTACTCGAGTAGAAACATTTCTCTCCACCTCCTTCCAACTCTCCCTCCAACTCCAGCCTGCCACAACTAAACAAAGGTTTTAAATCAGGTAGAGCTAACCACACCTCCTTCTGCATATTACTTTTTACAGACATAATACTTTGGTAAGTCCTGTTAAAGCAGCCCTTCTCTTTCTCTCCTCCAAAAAAACCCTGTGATTGCATCCCTTCCACTCTTTGCTACTGCCCGTAGAAACTCCCCGCCACAACGGCGGCTGACATCTCAGAGAGGAGCTTACGATAGCCAGGTATCGTAATGTCAGCTTCATTCCTGAATTATGTTTGTATCACATATTCATGTATCTTATGACTATACATCATCTATAGTAAGGATTTTAAAAGGAGTAAATAAAACAAACCCTACTTTTTTCTAAGGTCTCAAAAGATACTTGTGTTGCTCAGCTCTCAAAGCCAGGGTGTTGCTAGCACCACAACTGCAAGAACAGGTGGCATGGTTGCCTAAGAAGCTACTGCTCTACTCAGTCATTACACAGACACACTGGCAGCAGGAACACCTTCATAAATTATGCTGCTTATTGCAGGACATAAAAAAAAGTCTACTAGCCCACAGTCATGGTTTGGTCCTTGTGCTCTTAGTCACTGGTAATCTCATTCACCTGGAAATTTATTTCTGCTGTTACTAGCTAGTGTAATTATACATACCATTTTGCAGTTGTATAACTACTCCTTACTAACTTGCTGTAGCATTCTAAAAGCTGTCTTTCGAAGCCCAATGTTTCACATAGCGCTGATTTAATGTAAACTTATTTTGACTACGTAATAGTTTACACTGACTGGTAATGCTTTATACAGAAATATGTGAGTTTATGTTTAAGTTAAGATCCAGTATATGCAATTAAGTTATTAAAGAAGGAACTGCCATCTGTCAGGACATCGGCTTTGGTGTTTGCCATTCAGAACTCAGAGATGTGAAAATGTCACCAATAGCTGAAATCTTGCTTTACCGTAAACAACATCGTCCGGTTTTCTGCAATGTCTGTTGGCTGCACAACACTGCGTCCATAGATAAGTTGACTTTTTAGGTTCAGTGAAATTGCATCTTCCTCAAAAGACCTGACAAAGCTGTTACTCCTACGGTTGCCCTCCTGTATATCCTTCTTAAAAGCAAAAGAACGAAGCCCAGGCTGAGAAAAGGATTTCCTAATTGGCCTTTTTTCCTCCTCTTCACTGACCAAGGGGTGGAAGACAGACCGAAATCTGTCGCTGAAAGAGAAGCCTCCTGAGTTATCGGTAGTTTCATGTTGTTGGGACAATGAGTTGAAGTCTGATTTTTTTGTACCACTTGCATGATTAAATTTCTCAATGCATTCATCTATGAGTGCTGGGGGTGCATTTTTATGTGCTACTGTCACCCGTCCACAGAAGAGCACCTCAAACTTTTTGGCAAAAGGGTCTTCAACATCAGAGGGATTATTCTGAAACTCTTCTTGACGAGCTATTTTTCCAGCCTGTCGAATGGAGCTTATAATCTCAGGCACCTACAAGGGAAAAAAGGAAACAAATATACGACGTTAATACTAGGCTCTTTCTGACAAAGAAGTTCCAACACTAAGAGGTGAATGACTAATGTGGCTTTCTTTCTTTTCTGAAAGGCCAGTTGAAGGTACAATATATTACATTCCTGGAACGGATGCACCGTAAGACTTAAACCCTGACTGGATGAATTGCTCCTTTGTTTTTCTGTCAGGAGTTCATCACCATCAGCACACTGTCAAAACAGCTTCCTTCTTGTAATAACGTATGTTTTCAGTAAAACATCTGCACCTAAAAGAATCAGAACTGGTATAACATGACAAATTCAAATTCTAAAGAAAAAAAATACTTCAGACAGGATTACAGAAGCGACAAACTAATTAATTTGGAAAGCTATTTAATCTCCATTTTTTTTTCCCTCCCATCTCTTACTCAAGCATTCGTGTCATGTAGATTAATGAGTCTCTTTTAAAATTGCTTTCGCCTCTACAATAGCGTATTATGCTGTTACGTCAATTTAGATTTTTTTTTACTGTAAGTAGCTGTGCTTTAAAAAAAAATTATAACTCTTTTAGAGGTTCATTTCTACAGTCCTAGATGACACTCTCGAATAGTATTACTTAAGTAATACTATTATTTTCAGGGGCTCTGTATGAGAGAGCAGTCTGCTACAGCCCACGGATGTCATAATTCTCAACATAAACCTAACAGCCATCTGATATATTTTATTAAGTAACTCTAAATGACCACAGTGTCTCATCTTGTTACAACGTGGGTATAAAATATGCATACGCTATCTGCCAGGCTGCTGCATGGCCAATCCTCAGTTCCATCACGCTGCTCGCATTAGTCTAAAACACGATGGCTCTTCTGCAGCACATGTTGCTGCCAGAGCAGTAAATGCAGGGCCACAATTTATGACAACCAATAACTCTGCCAATTCTTTAACTCCCCAGAATGACTTTGAGGAAAAGACATCCTAAGTATGTGGGTTTCCTGACAAAACAAGTTTCCTTTGTCAAGAATCAACAGTTTACTTTGCAAATATTTGGTTTAAAGAGCTACCCAGAAGAGCCATCTTCCCTACAAAAAAGGCATCCCTAAACCTATTGAAAGCTTTGGACACACAACCTCTGTCTTTTTCAGATATTACTATGGTTTTCTAATAGCTTAAGCACAATACAATTACACACATAAACCAACACAGGAAACTGCAAACACATTAAGAGAATAAAAGCTGAAGAGTAAAAACTGAATGATTTTACTTCAAAAGGTCATGAAGACTTAGTATGATTCTTTGTATAGACAAGGAAACAAACATATTTATATATATTTAGAGCTAGAGGATTTAAAACAGTAAGTAACAGATTAAAAATAAATAAATAAAATGACTCAGGAAACATTACTTCATCCTAGAGCATGATGCATGAATCATCGGTTAAATCAGACAGTAAAGACAATAGGAAAACGTTAAAAAAGCTAGGGTCATGACTTCAGAAGTCTGAGCTCAGCTATGTCACTAACTAGCCAGAAAGCCTTGGGTTTTCACAGCTTTGTGCCTAACTTCTTATCCTCTATAAGAACATAAGGGTACGAACCCCATAATATGAACCTTTATTACCTCAAATAATATGCATTCACTAAACAGCAAATCCCAGGTTAACCGCAGTTTCATTCAACTTGCGCCCACCTTCATCTTTCCACTCCACCACCCCTCGTCTTTTTACAAAAACCTCCGGTCAGGGGTTAAAGTTTCTGAAAATTGAAGCTAGTTTGCCCAACACTGTCTTCTGCTTATTAACTAAGACTGGAATCCACCCACCTTGCATGGGAAAACACGGGGGGGAAAATAAAGGAAAGAAAAGACAAATCAGATGCTGATACTCCTTTGAATAACATACTAGGATGACAGACAATAATAAAGTTCTATATCTATATATCAAGCTGCATCTGCTTTAGTATTTTCTAATAAGTGTGCTCTACTCTCGTGGGAATGCTTGGACAACCAACCACAGGCAATTTTACTTTTAAGTTATCCAGAATACTCCCAGAGATCTGCAATCCCATCAGTGTTTTTGCTGAGGCTGCAGTGATGATAGCAAAGGAATGAGGTATTTCCTGGAAAATACTAACGTTATCAAAGCAAGGAATGTCAGTACTTACCCAAGCAAAGCATTCCGCTATCTCAGCTAGGGATAACTTCCCTCCGCACAATTGCCACTGTTACTATAAGGAGAATCTGCAGCACGGTAGATACTGTGAGGGTTGTAGTTGGGGTAAAGCCCAGATTAAATATTTGGGACCTATCACAGATACACTGTTATTGAATTTGATTTCTTTAAAGTCTCTTTGCTATCAAACACCCTGGACATTGACAAAATTGCTGTTCAGTAGTGGCTGGACTATACAGACTGTGTTTAAAAAAAGAAACTGAGAATGACTCCGAGAACTCAGAATTACTTCACAGTAGTTAATAAACTTCATGTGTATAGAGACCTAGCGGGCCTGTTGATGAAAATGGTGATGTTTATTTATTTAACATATACTAAGCCTTGAATTATGTCATTTATAACAGCTGGCTTTTGTGTTGCACTCATGGAAAAAACACTGACTCCTCTGTTCCTGCTTATAAACCCCCGAAATGTTCCAATCTATTAATATGATCTTATTACATCTGATTAGGCAATTGATGCAGTAATGCTCTAGCAGCAGTAGCAAATCACTACCTCACTTTTCCGTGACCAGTACGTATGTTAAATGCTAATCTCTTTTAGTGAATATAGGAAAGACAAGATGCTGTGCTGAATAAGAAATAACAAAGTACTTTTTTTTTTTTCCTGGAACAGTCCTTGGCTTGATCAAGTTTTATGCTCTCTTCATCTTCCTGTGCCATTTCAGCCCTTTTATGCAAATATCTAGAAGCCAGGAATGCACAAGCTTCAGTGCTTCCTCTAACACCGGCTCCCTCAGCAAACGGAGGTGGGTGCTGAATACATGACAATTACATAAGCATTAGTTTAAAAAACAATCTGTGAAATGTGTAAATTAAACACATTACAGTTATTTTGAATTATTAAAATAAATCATGTAGTCCACATCCTGGTAAATACTTACTGACCACAGCTGAAATTTTGCCAGATTAAGCAGCATGCCATCAGGCTAATAGTAAACCTATTTCTTGCAAAACTCCAGCAATTAAGATTTAAACTGATTCAAGTTTTCTAGCTCTTCAATTTGTATTAACAAGCAGCAAGGGTCAAGTTGTTACTGGATTAAGTTAATGCCGTTCAGAGTTTTTGCAAAGAGTAATCTAAGCCTGCATGTAGTAACAAGGATGGGAAGAATAAAGCTTGTTAATAAAACAAAACAAAGTGGTTGCCAATCCTTACAACAGGGAAAATGTTTGAAGAATTTCTACATGTGTAGAGAGACTACTTCTTAGCTTCCATTTTCATGGTAAAAGCCTAGCAGTGGGAGACAACAGATATACCTGCTGTGCAAATTCCAATGGCATCCCTGTATCTCAGAAGTGCATCACTGTTGCATCTCTTTTCATCGAGCCAGACAAAGTTAGAAATGTGTCCCTTACTCTAACTGAACTTGAAGCCGCATGATGGGATGGTGGCTCAATTCTTGGAGATTTTAAGAATCCTATTTTAGACGTTCTACTCAAAACTTCACTTGTCTCTAATGATGGTCTTGCGCAGTCTGTGGCAGCCATGCAAACCTGCAGCCATCGCAGTGGCAGCAGTGATGGTCCCCAGGGGGGCCACGTAATGCTGCCAGAGCTCAAGGAATTTAAAGATCAAAATACATCTTGCTAGATTTGCTTTTTCATCTTCATAAAAACAGATGCGAAAAAGACTAGCTAGGAGGTGACTTCTTCCCTAGACAAAGGGCAGCAGTTAGGCAGTTAGCATTAAAGGCCTGTCTACTGTGAGTTAGCTCAAATTACCTAGTCATTATCACCTCTCTGAAGTGCCTCTCTGTAGACACTCATATTAATGTTTTTAATTTAAATTTTAATTTCAAGCTTTGAGTTCTCACTATATTTTTGCATTCCTATCTCACTCTCTGTAAAGAACCTCTATGCTAACAAGGATTCAGACTTCGTTTGCAGGCATGCTGCAAAGGATGGAAACAGGCTCTTTAGGAAGGACGTGCCGGGATGCGAGGACGGATGTGACCCTGTACATGAGAGCAGTGGGAATGCCTGGAGCTCTGCCTCAGGACAGACAGCAAGTCAGCTGAGAGCTTATGGGTAGGGGGATTCGAGGGCAGACCAACGTGGACAACACTGTGGTGTGTGTCTGCTACAGGTCACCTGATTAGGAAGAAGTAGATGAAGCCTTCATCAGAAGCCCTGGTCTTCATGGGGGACTTTAACGACCCTGATATCTGCTAGGAAGATAACAGAGCAGGGCACAAGCAGTCCGGCAGGTTTGTGGAGTACACTCCAGACAACTTACTCACATAAGTGCCTGAGGAGTCGATGCAAGGGGACACCCTGCTGGACCTGATACTTACAAACAAGGAAGAACTGCTCAAGGATGCGAAGGCCGGGAGCAACCTTAGCTGCAGTAACCATGACATGGTGGAGTTGATGATCCTGAAAGGAGGGCACCAGGTAGACAGCATGATCACAACCCTGCATTTCAGGAGAGTAGACTTTGGACTGTTCAGGGATCTCCTTGGAAGAATCCCTCAGGATACAGTCCTGCAGAGAAGAATGGTCTAGGAGAGATGGTTGATTTTCGAGGATCACCTCTTCCAAGCTCGAGAATGGCCCATGCCCAGGCAAAGGAAATAGAGCAAAGGTGGCAGGAGGCCTGCATGGATAAACAAGAAACTCCTGACAAAACCCAGACATAGAAAGGAAGCATGCAAGAGGTGGAAGCAGGGACAGGTTACCCAGGAAGAATATAGAGACACTGCCCAAGTGTTCAAGGATAGATTTAGGAAACCATAGCTTTCCTGGAGCTGAATCCAGCAAGGAACATTAAGGGCAACAAAAAGGGATTCTACAGCCATATCAGCAGCAAAAGGGAGACAAGGGAAAACGCAGGCCTGCTGGAAGGGACCTGATGACAAAGGATATGGAAAACACCATGGTACCCAATACCTCCTTTGCCTCAGACTTAACTGAGAAGACTTGTCTTCAGGAACCCCAGGTCTCCAACACCAGTGGGAAAGCCCAGAGAAAGGAAGGACCCTCACTGGAGGAGTATCAGGTTAGCAACCATTTAAACGACCTGAACGTATACAAGTCCATAGGATCTGAGGGGATGCACCCATGAATGCTGAGGGAGCTGGCTGATGTCACTGTGATGGTACTCTTGATTATCTTTTAAAGGTCTTGACAATCAGAGGAGGTTCCCAAGAACTGAAAAGAAAGCAAATGTCACTCCCATGTTCAAGGTGGGCAAGGAGAATGTGGGGAACTATAAGCAGGTCAGCTTCATCCCAATCCCTGGGAAGGTGATGGAGCACATCCTCCTGGAAGAAATTTCCAAACATATGAAGGACAAAAATGTAACTGGGAGTAGTCAGCATGGACTTATAAAGATGAAATCATGCTTGACCAACCTGATAGCCTTCTATGATGAAATGAATAGCTTGGCAGATGAGGGGAGGGCAGTATTTATCTTGACTTTAACAAGGATTTTGACATTGTCTCCCATAACATCCGCATAGGCAAGCTGATGAACTATGGACTAGATAAATGGACTGTGAAGGAGGCTGAAAACTCACTTAAGTGAGCCAGACTCAGTGGGTTAGGATCAGCAGCATGAAGTCCAGCTGGAGACCAGTCACTAGTGGTATACCCCAGGGATTGATACTGGAGCCAAAAATGATTAACATCTTCATTAATAACCTGGATGAGGGGATACAATGCACTCTCAACATATTTGCAGACAATAAAAAAGTAGTGGTTGATACACCCAATGGCTGTACTGCCATTCAGAGGGACCTCAACAGGTTGAAGAAATGGGCAGAGAAGAATCTCATGAAGTTCAACAAAGGGAAGTGCAAAGTCCTACAGCTAGGGAGGAATAGCCCCATGCACCAGTACAGGCTGGGGGTTGACCCGCTGGAAAGCAGCCGTGCAGAGAAGGACCTGGGAGTCCTGGTGGACAACAAGTTGACCATGAGCCAGCAGTACGCCCTTTTGGCCAAGAAGGCCAGTGGTATCCTGGGCTGCATTAGGAAGAGCATTGCCAACAGGCTGAGGGAGGTGATTCTTCCTCTTTTCTCAGCACTGGTGAGGCCTCATCAGGAGTGCTGTGTCCACTTCTGGGCTCCCCAGTACAAGAGAGACATAGACAGACTGGAGATGATCAGCCACAAAGATGATGATCAAGGAATTGGAGCATCTCATATGAGAAGAGTCTGAGAGAGCTGGGATTGTTCGACCTGGAGAAGAAAAAACTCAGGGGGGATCTTATCAAAGTTTATAAATATCTGATGGGAGGGTGTAAAGATGACAGAGCTGGACTCTTCTCAGTGGTGTGCAGTGAAAGGACAAGAGGCTATGGGCACCAACTGAAACACAGAATATTACACCTGAATATAAGGAAAAAAATATTGCAAGGGTGAGCGAACACTGGAACAGGATGTCCAGAGAGGCTATGGAGTCTTCATGCTTGGACACACTCAAAACAACTGGACACAGCCCTGAGCAACCTACATGACCCTGCTTTGAGCAGAGGGTTGGACTACATGATCTCCAGAGGTCTCTTCCAACCTCAGCTTTTCTGTGATTTAGATACCAACACCAAGCATATGAGTCCACTAACCTATACTCACATAAGATGTTGGGGGATGCCTATTACATACATGTACGATTTCTTCCTGCCGCACAAATTTTGTTTTCTAGAATACTTCTATTCTTAAGTGTTCTCTGGCTTATTTCACAGTATAAATATGTAATTAGTGGAGAGAGATTACTTCTATAATCAGGCAAACAACTGCCAATGACCTAAAATTATTTCCCTAAGGGACAAAACTAAGTACAGAACAACAGTGTAAGCAAAGATGAACCATTACCAAACACAGAACATTGCCTTCTTATGTAAGATCCCTACCAACTCACGCTGGACAAAGTAGGAGAAGTGAACAGAAGATACAATCAAAGCTTACTAGAAGAATTTCTTGCATTTTGAGTGTCTGAATTAGTTACAGAAAAACAGATACCTATAAACATTAAAGCTAACATTGGACTGTTGTGATTTTTTACATACACTGTGCTATTTCTCCTATGACTGGAACATCCATTTAACAGAAACGTGTACAGTTACATATATAAACAAAGCATAAAATTAAAATGCTGAGTATTCTTGTGACTTGACTTTTGGATAATCAAACGAAAGACAAACCAACACCTAAAACTTCCTACTGCATATTTGTCTGTTACTAGGCTGACAATTACAACTTCCTCTATTCTGCACCAAACATGAGAAAAGGCAATCATCTTAAAGCATGCACAGGTTTGCTGACTTTGTTTGGAGAAGAAGAATCAGCTCTTCCCATGGTAAGCTCTCCCCTCAGAGAAAGAGAAGCTGCACTTGCACTTTTTCTCTCCTGCAACTAGAAGTCACCCTGTAAGTTTACATACAAGCATACAGTAAGATGTCAGATGTCTTTAGCCTGCCAGTGGATTTAAGAGAGAGACAGAAACTATTTTAATGAAGAAAGACCAGTAACAGCTGAAGGCAACAGCTGCCTTTTGGTAAACAAGACTAGACTAAAAAAAGATTCCCTGTTTCCCTAACACACAGTATTAGAGAAAGTAGAAGAGCAGAGTGCACTACAAAAGGGGAACTGTTAAGACATCAACTGAGATGGCCAGGAGACACACACAGACACACACTGCGAGTAAGTGGTTTCATTTAACATAAAAGATCTGTGTTGTCAGGAGCTGATCTTATATTATAGACTACGTAAACTCTTGGAGACTGAACATCTTTAGGATAAGATCTTGAGTGAAAACTCAGAAGATAACACACCTGGGAAACACTGGCTGGACCTGAGCTTTCACACCCTTTCACAAAGCTCTCGAAACAAGCAAGTGTTTTGATGAGGTGAGGTCTGCCTGCCTTTTCAAGCATTAGAGCACACATTATTGGAATTATTTCAAGAGTATTTACTTGCCTTTTGTTCTCTCCACAGAAGACTCAATAAAGTATGCCAAGAAGTCTAAACCAGCATTTGCTATTAATACCTTTCTCTTCTATTTTGCTAGGTTTTGCAGCTGCAGTAAAATATGGTTCCTGCAGCTAAAGATTTCTGCAGAAGCCATGTAGTTGTAGCAGGATATATAGCAGTATTTGTGACCAATACGGAAGTCATACCATGGGATATTTTGTAAAAGTAAAGAAACAGAAGAAAGGAAAAATCATTTTTGAGATATATGTAACATATATAGAAAGATGATATAGCAATGTATTCTATTTATTTACATTTTTAAAAGACTGCATAAAATCTTGGATTTTCAGAGTTTGATATTTATTTTAAAAGGTCTGTTTTCAGGACACTTTTAGCAAACAGCTGTGCAGTAATAAAACAGAATTCAATGTTTCCTATCCTTATCACTCCCTAAACTGGCAACAGTTGTCAACTATATTCTTGAATAGTCTTCTCCATTCAATGAATTTAAAATGTTTTAGATCTAAAAATGTCAAACTTCAATTTATATTTTCTGAGTTTTTTTTAATAATTGAAAAACTGATTTTGATTTTCTGCACTGTTACTTCTTTTTTAGCATTGCAGAATAATTTAAATTGGAAGGGACCTCTGAAGGTCATCTGGTGCAACCTCCCACATAATACAGCACAAACTTTCAAGTCAGATCCTGATTAGATCCAAGTTAAATCAGATGCTCAGGATCATATCCAGCTGGGTTCTGAGTACCCCAAGGGTGGGGATCCCAAAGCTCTCTTGGCAACCTCTTCTTCCTAATGGAAAATCTATGTCTTCCAGAAAAAGAATGTTAACACACAAGCAACAGATTGTCCTTCGTGAGAAGTCTTGCCTACCAGCTTCAGCAAAGAACAAACTAAAAACATACAGCACAAAACCAAGATCTTTAATCTCTCACTAAAGTAAAAAAAAAAAATAAAAAATTTAAATGACAGAATTTCCTTGTAACTGTATATTAGTATAAATTCAAGGTAGGAAAGAATAACAAGCTTTTAAAATTCATTTCCATTTCAGTGAATGACCTTTTATATTCAGACCTTAAATGTCTTCATAGCAGGCTTTTCTTCTATTTGCTTGCTTGGAGACTATTCTACAGCCTCATTAACATTTTCCAGTAATTAACTTAAATCCTTGTTTTCTTAATTTTCACCCCTTGATTCTTAATCAAGTTCCTTGTAGTGGTTTAATATTTAGTCTTCTTTCTCTACTATTTGCTAACTTTTATTCCTCCCACATGGTACTTTCAAAGCAAGGTTTAATTTAGAGAGGCAGAAAGTTTATAGTTCCTCACTTTCCTCAATGATTACTATCTCTGATAAGCTCCCTTAAGTTTGTTCTGTTTTTCTGTACCCAGTGAATTCATTACAGTTAGAGACAAAGCTTCTTATTAAAGCTTCTCCAAGCATTTAAGATTGGTGAGAGACTGTTCATCCATGCTCTGTGACTTAAGGCTTTTTTTTTTTTTAATGTATACAGCATAAAACTTTGCTGCTGTACTGTATCATGTTGTTCAACTTATTAACAACTATTACCTGTGCCTTTTTCAGCAGCTTTACCATCCATGCACCTTGACCTATCTCATAGCCCTACTATGGCCATCAAAAGTCAATATTAACTGCCCAGGTTCCAAGCACAAGGGAACATAAAATAAAACCAGTAAATAATATTTGGTAGCATCATTTCTCTCTACAATACTTCATATATACCTAATACGTGAAAGGAATACAGAGATGCCTTTTCACCCTTGATACGGCAAAGCTCAGTGGTTGAATAATATTAGCATAGACGTACAGAAGGAAAAGTGATTGTATGTATGTCTACTTGCTGGTGCAGTTGTTCTTTTAGTTAGGTTTGAACAGGTACTACACAGAGAATTGGGTCAGCGAGGGTGATGGAGCAAAGACTCAGCTTGCAGAGGAGCATGTAAGAAGCTGATGAATGAGAGTGTACTAGAATTCAAAGTAAGGATATTCTATACAGGACAGAAGAGAGTCATTTGTTTAAATCTAGCTGACTTGGATCATGGTGAATGAGCGACGCTTGTGTACTCCGTAATGACACCAGAACAGCCCGAACTGAAGAGTGGAGTTCCACCTAACCAACAGGTACTCCTACAATGCACGCGTTACTGTAAAAAGTCATGAAGGTGACTATATTTCCCATATATGTCAAGAGCTGCCTCACAAAATTCCTAAGCGATGCAGACTGATGCACCGAGTAGTGTGTACTGCTTTCACAGTGTCACGGTCCTTTTAGTATTACAGACAACTCTCAGCTTGAGAACTTTCTTTACAACTGCTTAGACGGAGGGCAAGGTTGCCCTTCTGGCACAGTCACGTGAGCAGAGAGCACGCCATGAAATTGAAATAGGCACAAAAAGGTTCTCTCCCCTTTCTAAAAAACAATGTCTGTTTATAGATTATTGTAAACAAGCTCAGAAATAGAACAAAACTGTACTCAGTGTTCCAGTGAAGTTGGACTAATTTATTCTGTGGTGGTGTTTCCTCTCCTAGAGGAATGCATTATTTGCTGACATACTTTAAGGTTTTCTTTTACATAATCTCAAGACATACACTCCGTTAAGCCTGAAACACTTACAAAAATTGGCTACCCATCACAAATATACCACCATGTCCCAAACTGCTTAACTTTTGGGCACTGCCCCCCCCGCTTCCCTGAAAAAGCATGAACTGAAATATCCTGCAAGTAATAGGCTGCTTCCCTAGGCTTTTGGTGCAGCACCAAAGGCAGCAGCACCTGACTGGCTTTGAAGGGGCTATTCCTACAAAATCTGCTCTTGCGAAGCCTATCAGTATACTCTGTACCTGGATGACTTACCATATAGCATTCATTTATTCATTCTTCCCCAGCCCCTTTTTGTCCTTGCAGCACAAGCAATTCCTTTTCATGTTGTACAGCTTCATGAGCCCCTCCATTCAATGCCACAACTCTTCAGCGACAAATGTGAAACAGAACAAACGAACAGATATTTTAAATAACAGACTAACATCTTCATGGCGTCACCTTCTCCACTTCTGGTTCAAAAGTTTTCTGGTCACACAGTTTCACAAATGAAACTGGTCATTCCTAAAGGATTCCTGGCTCACATTTATAAGGTGTCCATCTAACAAGGAGGCAGTAACTGTTGTAAAGTAATTGCTGGAGACATCTGTGCTCACTGATCACAAACAGAGATTAAACCCTTTTGGGGGGCTTTTGGAGCTGCATACAGCTCCCTTCCCCAGGCTGAGATGGGCCTGAGGCAGAGTTGGGGCTGGGGGTGAGGGAACAGGAGGAATCCTATTCTTAGATGGTTATAAATAGAGAGGAGACAGCACAGACATTTGAAAGCCTTCAGGAGAGGCTTGTTTGGTGTGTTTTGTTTTTAACTGAAAGGCAACAGCAGGATTTAAAACAGGAAATGAGTTACTAAAAACTTTTTTTTGGGGGGGGGGGAAAGAGATATTTGTCAGATTCAATTCCAATTGTACAAGAGGAGACAGGATCTCTCCCAGTCTCCTTTGCTCCCAGCCTTTTATCACACTTCGCAAAATACATATAACTGGCAAAATGGGGGCTAGCAGCAAATACAGCTTCTTTTCAAGTGACAGAAAGCCTCAAATTGTTCTGTCCTATTTAGGAACATTCAACTACAACTAAGAACGGAAAAGAACTCCAGTTGTGGTATGCGTCTTAGTTACAAATTAAGTTATTTCTGGCAAAATTTTTACATAGCTGATCAAAACGTGTCAAAGGCCTCCCCCTCTATTTATTTCAGTTTTCACCTAAAGGGTAGGGGGGGAGGAAATCCTATGAATGCTTTCGATTCACACACTACGTAAGCTAACTCTACCTGCAACAGAGTAAAACACCATCTCGCAATCTGAGAACAGGGTGAGACTTCCCAGGGAAGACACAGCTCCATGATCCTTCTCCCTAAAAGTGCTGGGGGTGGGGGAGTTCATATGTTTTTCATAGGAAGACCCTCCCTCAAACATCAAACTTTTAAAGTTTCCAAGCGAACTGGAGTGCATAACCTGATTAGCTTCTTTAAAACCTTCTGCTCGGCTTTATGAAATACTGGTGAATTGATTTGCTCTTGGGTAAGCAAATACTTGCTGCTTTGGCATTTAATAATAGATTTCAATTGCCTCAGGTCAATCCACAGAAGGACAGGACTGGAAAGGAGTGGTGAATCATCCCATGAACAAAGAGCAGGCTATTTCACAGAGGTAAAACCTTCTTGAAAACTCTCTTGACTTCCACTTAAGAAAAGCAGTCAGAATGGAGTTCACCAATTTTAGTCCTTTTCAGATGTAAAACAA
This sequence comes from Dromaius novaehollandiae, assembly GCF_036370855.1. Lineage (NCBI taxonomy): Eukaryota > Metazoa > Chordata > Aves > Casuariiformes > Dromaiidae > Dromaius > Dromaius novaehollandiae. Next base: position 63,458,389 of record NC_088101.1, read on the forward strand.
ATAGTTTCTCATGTCTTAGGGCCCCCCACTCACACCTTCTAGTGACAGCTTCTCCTGTGACAAGTTTGTGATCTCTGAACAGAGGCTGGTGACATTATTCAAGCTTGTCAATTAACTATATACTTGCATGAAATCAATATCAGTAATTGATACTAGTTATCAGTATTCAAATTTTCTAAAATATATTGTAAATCACCCAAAATAACTTGTTTATGAAAATTAGCTTCATGTGAACATAAAAATTGAAGTAAGAGGGAGTTTGTCAGGTTTTGTTTCCTACATGAAATGGTTGTCTTAGGAATATCTAGTTTGTTTGTTTATTTTAACAGACCTGACAAAGAACTGTTCAATGCTACTGATTTTTACTGGGCATTCCTGATGCATGGCGTGCATTCGCTATAATGGAAGAGGAGGGAGAACAATACAAACAGTACACTTAAATAGCCCTCAACTACTAGCAAGACCCTTATATAAGCAGTAGATAGGGAAAGTGTTAACATCCTACAAAATTAACCATATTTTGAATTTTTAAATGAGTGAATTACAGAAAGCCTACTGACTTCCCATGATTCAACAGGACTGTTTAGTCTAAAACACTTATTATGTAGTTTGAATGAAAACTCTTCAGCTTTCTGTGAAGAAATTTAGCCACAAAGTGATACAGGTCATGGTTCTAACTCTCTTGGAATTAGCGGCTAAACTATGTTATCAAGGACAGTCCAAAACACATTGCTTTCCTAGAGACATTCTCCATTCACTGAAAGCTATTAATCGGATGGTATAGGGTAGCAAAGGGAAGAATAAATACATTTACTCAAGATCCCCACCATTAAGACAGAGACATACCTTAGGAGAGTTTGCTCTTCTTTTTTTTTGTTGTTGGTTTTTTTGTTTGTTTGTTTTTTCCCTCCAAAGAGTCAAGGATCATTGGCCCAAAAACTAGGTTCTTCCAATTCCTGCTGATGATAAACAAATAAGACCCTGCTTCCCTTCTGTGAAAAGGTACAGCTATCTTAAAGTTTTAAAAGTAGGTGAACAGCTCAACTTTTCCATGTTCTGTCCTTTCTCTCAAATTCAGATTTGACAAAAATCTTGGGGAAAAAAAAAAGTTTGGAAAAGCTATGCTTGTAGAGCATTCCATAAATCCTTACATTCTTCTCTTCTTTCTCCAGTAGGCATGCTACAGTGTTATCAACAATCCTCTCAAACTGTAGTCAGATTGTTTACCTAGATCATCTAGTTCATTTAAAGGACTGCCATAATGACACCACCCAGTACCCAGTCCTACACGATGCCTAACAGGAGCACGGAAATACAAATGACATAGTCAATGAACAGCAAGAGAAGAAATTCAGGGATATTTATTAATTTGAGTCTCTGTCTCAAAATTCTTCTTGTTTCTATGTGGAAAAGCAATGCAGAAAAAATACTACAGCAGAAAAAAGGCACAGAGCCACACTGATCTATCTGAAAATTGATAATAATCTCAAGATACTAGCTGAAATAGTAAGAATGTTCTTCTATCACTACAGTCAGAACAAGCTAGCTGGACTGATGCAAAAGAAATTAAAAATCACCAAACAGACCTAACCACTGTGCCTTTCCAAATGAAGTGACTACATTACAGTGCAGTATATAGAGAACTGTGATCAGTAAAAAAAGATACTGATAAAAGAGTGTAAACAAAAGCTTCCAATAATACATGTTGGCCATAATCATGAGCATTTCTGGAACTCCCACTGCTTACTTGTATTATCACATAATAAATATCAGCTTTGATCTACATCATACTTCATTCAGACGTAAGTTATAAGGAGAGACAAAAAAAATAGAATCTGTTCTCTTTCTAGGATTTCACTCCCCTCTCCTCCCAAGTTAAGACTGGTAGAGAGTGGTAAATCAGGCAGACAACTACTGAACACTGAAATTCAGCTGAGCCGTACAGCTCACTACGATAGACTCCTCTGATAATCGCATCTTGAATTCTGAACTCCACAGTACTTCCAAAGTGTTGTATTTAAGTACTGCCTTACCCATGAAACCCAAAACAGAGTGGTAAGTATTCAGCATTTCTAACAAATATAGATGTTGGGTGCCTTGAGTTGGATGACCAAATTTGAGGTCACTTTTAAAAGCCTTGTCCTTGATATTAAAACTTTTGGCTCTAGATAAAACTTTACAAAGAGAAAAATAGACCAGGATCTCCACTGCTAAAGCGTAACTTCTCCTCTATTCCTTCCCAGCCCCTGAAATATGTTGATGGCCAAATCCTGCAGCACTCTTTCACTCACCGTAAAATTATTCTTTTTTGCATACTGAAGCATCTACGAGAACCAGCTGCAGACCTCCTCCTATACTGCTATGCACAGCACACAACAGAGAATAAAATACTGATCCCATTATCCAGACCTAAGACCAGTCAGAGTAAAAGGATTTATATATACCGATAAGGGAAATCTTTATGAGAAAAAATTGGTTAGTGAAACAGGCAGCAGAAGAAACCATGGTAGAAGACTGGAATCGTGAGTTAATTTTGTAGTTGCCTATGGAGAACTCCTCCACCTCAATGCAATGAGCAACACGGAAGAAAACAAAAAGTTTTGTTGGAAACGCTAATAAATACGCAGTAGAGACTCACATCTTAGCCAGCTGTGTATGGGTGTCCGTGTTCCAATGCTAAGCAAGAGATGTCAGGGTAAAGGTAAACTGCGGAGCGCCCTGAAAGCAAAGACAGTTTTTATTGATGTACTGTGATAAAGAACGGGGAACCAGTCAAGGAATGAAAAGAGATGTGGAACAGCTGGCTAGGAGAAATACAGTAGTATTCTCAATGGGTATCAGCAAGAAAGACTAGGCGAGGACAAGGAAAAGCGCTGCTGCAGTAACTGGGATGCAAGATAGCAACAGATAGATAAGTACAGTTTCATGTGCGTAGAAAGTTGTTTGTGTAGAAATCTGTATTTACCTTTGTGTAGAAAGATAGAAAAAGTCTTATCTTAGGAGGAGGGACACATAACAGTTGCAAGTGTGAACTTTATAGATTAGCTACCACTCCACCCCAGCTGTTTGTGGGCATGTTCTTCCCCAGGGTAAAAAAGCGGTTGCATCTCTCCATTTTCTTCAGATCCTTCATTTTCTGTGTATTGAAATCACACAGAAGGACAATAACACAAGACAAGTAATAAGCTGCAATTTCACACTGCAACTTACCTTGCAGTAACTGATGGACTTAGTGGCTAACCAGAAAAAGACAGCAAGACTGACACAGAATTTACATGCAAGCACGTAGGTAAAGTTTGTGCGAGCAAGTAAAATTGGCCAGATGTGTGAGAATATGTGTAAGAATAGGAAACTTGGAAGATCCCCACAAAAAGCTGGAGGGGGACACAAAGACAATGATCTAAAAGGACACAAAATAGACTAGCTGAAGGAGTAAGAAAAGAAGGAAGAAAAGAGTCCAAGGAAAATTCCTTTTAGTGCATAGTTTTCTTTCCCCAAAGAAAGATGTCAGTGGTAGGGACTGCTAGGATTTTAGCCACACCTAATATGCAAATGGAGTGGGCTCTTTTGTGTTGTTTCTTTTAAATATGCGGGAAAGCATTATCGAGTCTTTAAAAATACCAAACTTTGAGTATAGAAAATCCTATTTGAAGCATAACAGCCTACAGTAAATAATTGTGCATATTATTCTGTACATTATGAACAAAATACAGGGGTAGATCTGTAAACTAAGCTTTTGTATGAAAGAAAGCATTTCTGAATTCTGAAGTCAGTAAAAGTCAGCCTCTGATAATGAGATGTCAGATGGAAATGTCAGTCACTTCCACAGAATGCTAAATCCTACAGATTATATTTCAATGGGATTTATCCAAAATCTGAAATTCCAGCATGTATTTTTGGGTCAAAGTCTGGGTAACTACCAATACAGTTTTAAAGACAGACCTCTTGTACATAATTGTCTAAAACTCCAGAGCACTTCTACAAATCCCCTTTCCTATGGTTTGCATTTGAGGAGATTGGAAGTTATAAAAAGGTCCAAAGAAACAAAACCAGCATGAAACGTTTAGAAAGAAGTGCTAGCCATCCAAATTTCCATGACAACAGTTCCAGTGAGCTCCCCTCATTGGTACTGTAACAGCAGACCAATGGTCCAGTGAATGTAGAGAAACAACTGTTAAGATCGAATAAAAATAAGATATTTGGTTACAGAGCTCCTTGAAATAAACACAGAAAACCCCGAAAATGTTTGATCGAAAAAGAAAGGGACTGTTTAGCTTTGCTCGGCTTTGACATCTTCCATATCTGGGAGCGTGTCTGTGTAACTATGCACATGTGGTCTCTTCTCCCCAAACCTGCAATTTTAGAGGCTATCTGTACCTGAAAATCCTGTTTGGTTAGTGCACAAAGATTCCCCCTGGAAAAAATACATGTTTTTAATTACAGTGATGATGTCGTAAAGGCACAAAGAAAAGCATACACATGTTCAAAGTCAACAACTTTTGGGTAAGGAAGAACTTCGTGGTGAAGTACCTGGATGAAAGTAAGTTTTTTTTGTAAGGTGACCATCAACGTGTGCTTACATGTGCACTGCACTGGGAATGGAAGGAGATTCATGCCTTTACTATCTCTTCACAGTCCTTCAGTCAGACTTCCTTCTATCCATCGCTATTTCACAGAAATCCTTTATATATCAAAATGTTACAGGGACTAAGTATGTATTTTTTTCAAATCAGACTTGGTGGGGGCGTGGTTTATTTAACCCCACATAGCAAAACACAACGCATACGGCTAGCTAGGCTACATCAGGGTGCGGGTTTTCAACACAGCTAAGCTGACAGGATAGCTCTCAGCTGCTGAGAGCAAAAGTCCTGCTCCCACCACAACCTGCCGTCACGAGCTCCTGTCGCTTTGCCAGCACCAGCCAGCACAGGTGTCTGGCTGAGCACAGGAAGACAAACTGGCAGAGGAACACTCTAGACTCTGGCAGGGGGCGAAAGGGCTCGCTGGATTAATCTGCTCCTAGTGAGGTCAGATGAGGGTCTGGTACCAGTGCAAGAGAGACCGGGGGACACCAGGGGCAGAAGCAGCCAGCCTTGTGGTGCAGCAGCTCACCGCTAGACCTGCACATCTGTAAAACCCCACCTCACCCTGAGCCGGCTCACGGAGACAACAGAAAGCACCAGGGCGAGTGCAAGACCGAAGGCGAGAAGTAGCAAGGCACCTTTCAGGAACAAGGAGGCACAAGGCCCTGCAACGCCGTGCCCTCGGCCCCAAGCAGCAGCACAGGTCAGGCTGGTTAATCCCCGCAGCGCACACCGCCGCAGCTGCTGCTGCTTCTGACGGCCTGACCTCATCCTGCGTGCGGCACGCACGTACTCTCAGAAACCCAAATACCCATCCCTCTCTATCACGCCCCAAGTCCTCCTCGAGAAGGGACAGACCTCACCTTCCTGACTTGTCTAAAAGGAAAGCTGAACAAACAAAAACAAAACTGGAAACAAGCTCTTGAGGCCTCAAATATCACATTAAACAGTAGTGGAAATGTCAAAATCCCAATAAAACAAAGATTCTCTGAAGGGTCCCCACCCCTCGCCTCAGTGCCAGCTATTGCAAAGCTGTCTGCATGCCGTGTGTCCAGCTCCTCTAACATGATTCTCGAGTGTTACACAAGTGTGACTACTTCAGTATTTTAATTTGGATCAGAAATGTGCTTTCAAAGGCACCCTCACAATCCATTCACTCCGCAGCAGATCGCAATGCACAGCCATCCCAAAATGCCTGAACTGGAGGCCGTTTAGACAGAGCTGAACTGGACGACGTGCTCCAGGAGCCTATTTGATGCACTTCACTGCAAAAAGGCATTCAGTCCACGGGATATTTCAAAATAACCCCCCTTTCCTGAACCATTTGTGTGTCAGGTCCTCAGCACCAACAGCTGCACTGTAACAACCTGTCCCTGCTGCTCACACGCTACTTGCTAACATAGAGGCAGCCGGTAAGTGACTTCTCCAGGCTCGTGACTGTTGCTTTTGCACACCTGGGCAGCCCATCCTGGAATAGTGCTTTGGCCCTTCAGGAGCTTGCAGGCACATGAAAAGAGGCAGTGGAAACTCAGGTGTTATGTTCTGTTCCACCTCTATGCAGTAGATACCTGAACCTCCTCCTTGCTTCTAATAAAAGCAAAACACGTTTCTCAGAAGGATTTTACTTTAAAACTCTATTAAAATGTGACAGTTACATGTTAATTCAGAATTGTTACCATAACGTGATTAAAAACTAAGAATAACCAAAACCAATTCAGATACAATATTGAGTACAAGTAACTCGATACTAAAACCAATACACAGAGCTTAATGTCTCTCCTTGCCTCAGCATCTCTTCTCCGAGCTCCAGCTGCAGGTCTTCCCAGCTCTGCCTTTCTGCTGCCAGGCCCCCCATGCGTATTAGTAAAAAAGCTTCTCTTTGGGCACATCTCTTGGCATATTTTGTATATCTTTACTGCTATGTAAAATGCCAGTAAAACAGAGGTTGTGATTTTTTTTTCCTCTCTCGGTAAGAAGTCATTGCCATCCATTAGTATTTCAGCTTTAACACTTAAGCTGTAAAGGTTTTTAATTCAAAAGAATATATTTACAGTCAGGCTGTAATTCAATTAACACTCTGATAGTGTTTCTATCAAAGATTTACTTTCTAAGCCACTAAGCAATGTCCATGTTACATGCACAGTCTCAGCTCCTTCAACTCCAAGTCTTTTTAAGCATTTGGTTTTAAAATCATAAGTATTTATTCATTGGCATAGAAAAAAATGTCAACACACCGTTAAGGCAGAGGCTTCTCAGAAATGCTGCTGCTGCTTCTGTATTCACAGGAGGATGGGAAATAAAAAATTGGAATAGTCTTGCAGCCCTGTGAGCTATCTGTGAAGAAAGCGGTACTACTACTTTGCTTGACATTTCCCTTAAAGACATTGCTATCCAGGGAATCCAGAGCCAAACTGCTGCTTTTGTGTTCCCAGAGACACCTCTGTTGCACAGAAAAGACTGTTTCATTGTCCAAAAAAGACAGAAAAGCAGAAACAGAAAAGCTTCCAGAAAAGCAGGCTATAACGTGAAGTAGTATTTCAGATCATTAAATGTAGAGCAAATAAAGTTAAACTGCAGTGCAATATATATATGTATGTATGTATGTATGTATAAAATAAAGGTTAGTTGCACCATCTCTGATGGAACAGGGAATTCTTCCTGCTCCTGGAGGATCTAATAGTATTTTTGTTATTGGTTTGGCCCAAAACATGTTTACCACATGAAACCAGTTAATAACACCAATTTCTAGAGAGCATTTCAGCTACGGAAAGCAAATTGGAGTCTCAAAGTTTTGACTTGTAGAGGGCCGGACCTGTATAAAACAGCAGGCTCACCTACCTACTCAGTCTTGACTTACTATTCAATTTGAAGGTCGACAAGAGGCATAAATGATTCAAAGGAAAGCCTTCATAAGCTGAAACTTACAGGCCCAGGAATCTCTCTGTAGAAACAACTTACTACTTATTATGCACTCTTAATGCACTGCAGAAAAGCAAAGGGCACCGGCGTACTACCTCTGCACAGCCACATAAAAGCTCTGTGAGCCTGTGTGCTGCACTTCTCCCATGTAATCGGGGACACCGGAGCAGAGATGGTGCAATCCAGGCCTTGCATTCACAGAAAGAAATGGGAGGACTAAGAATAAAAGTGAACAGCTCCAAAGAAAACATAACTGCTGAGTAACAGAGCGGTTTCACCCCAGAACTGACTTCATTGCAAATGCTGAGCGCATATTCCTCAGTCATCATTGAGACCCCTGCGGGGGAAGCTGTGGAGTGACTGGCATACAGAAAACTGTGTATGCTTAATATGCCCAGCATGTTCGGTAATCTACACTTAACCCTAAACTGTCAATTGGCCACTATATCTTTCCCCAAACGAAAACTGACCTGGAGAAAAACACTGAACAGCAAGTAAGTATTTTCCGAACAGGACATCACCTGAACGTGGGCCCCGAAACACGGGTCCTGCAGCCATCCAAGTTTCTCTTCGCTGCGCGGCCGGCAGCCTGCCTGGAGGCGCGTGAGGCTTCTGCCCCTCCAGCCGCAGCAGCTGCAAGGGGATTGCTTCCACAAGTGGAACTGCAGCATCAGAGCCTTTTCCCCCCAGTTATTCCCAATTCTTCCCTGATGCTACTTCTCAGTTAATTCGCTGGTTCTTGCTACAGTATCCAAACATTTAAATGTATTTAGCAACAGGATTATGGGGAGAAATGCACCAGCACAAACATAGGCTCTACAGCAGAGACCACCACCACCATTTATTCACCTCTGCAAATGATTAATCATCTTAGAAGTACAAATTTATTGGGCTTTAGACAATTTAAAATGACAGCTTCTGTGGTCTTCCTTAGAGGCCAAATCCTGATTTATTTGGCTAAAATGTTGGTGATTCACCAAGGGGTTAAAGATGCCCAAAGAAGCTCAACTTTGCTGCAGGCAGTGGGGAATGAGTAAAAGAGAGAAGTCTGTACAGATGTAACAAAACATCCACATAAATGAGTATGGTATACCCTAAAACGGACGTGGAAAAAAGACAAGACGGGCCTTTCAAAACACTATCTAAAAGGGAAAAAGGGGGAGGGGAGGAGGCAGAATTTCTTGGACTGCCTGATTTTCAGTCTCTCATTCCTCCTCATTCTCTTCCAGAAGGCAAAGCACTTAATTTGCAGTTTCTGGCCTAAACTAAGAAGTAGATTGTAACCCCTAAGCATTCTCCCTCAGAGGTCTATTAGGCCCTCTTATTATTTAGGAAACAATAGAAAACATGGCAAAACATCAGCAAGACCAATTCTACTGAGAGCACTAAATTGTATCAGAACTCCAGAAAAAAATAAGTGACATTTCCACTCTTACTATAATTAGTATTTAAGTAATGTTTAAAGGCAGACGCCAAGTAACTGAGCCTTACTGCACTCAGTGGTAGAGGAACTTCTTTTTGGGGATGCCTTGTGAGCTTCCCAACTGAAAAGAGCTCACAGGCAATTCTGCCTCAGCAATCACTGGAAAAAAAAAAAAAAAAACTTCTTGCTTTGCCATTGGCAATTTCAGAGCATCTATTGCAAATATACTCTAAAATCCATTCTTCAGAACAGGAGAAATCCAGATGATCAGCTTCTTGGTCTGAGCTTCCAGGTTACCTACCCAGCTGGCACACTGCAAACCTACCCTAGGAGGGCTGTACTCTCCTGCGGATGCTGCTGGCCCATTCTCCGAGGTTCTTCAAGCTGCAGCAAGAAACCCCGCAGCTCCCGCTTTCCTCCCTGGGACTGCTGGGAATCCTGCCTTCCTGCAGGCTGGAAGTGGATGGGACTGCAGAAGGCAGAGGAGGGCTAGCCAGTCAGGGCGAATTGATCCGTATCACCAAAATCACTATACAAGAAACCCTGATTTAAATCATACAACCTTGCTTTGCATTTTCCCTCAGTTACTTTCTTTACCGGCTTCTTGTTAGTTTATCATCTTTAGACAAAATGAGTTGAAGCTAAACACAGTTTTTATATTATATATGATATTCCTTTTTGCTAACCAGAAAGACACACTGGGGATAAATTGCTTAAGTGGCTGAGAATCTGAGGATACATTTACTCAAATTCTCAATTTCTACATTTCATTATGCTAAGGACTGTTTCTTACTTTATTCCTTCAATAATCAATTCTTCAACTGTGATTTCTGTCAAGCTGCTTCTGAATAGAATCTAGAAAAAAAATCAGAATCGTAGACAACTAGCACTGTAAAGTTCTTTTTTATCTAATCTAAAGCAGTATTAGATACAATAGATATACAGGTAAAAATGCATTTTAGAAGTATCAGAAGACTATTATCTCCAATTAATGAATTAATGGTATGCAAGTACCCCATAAATTGGCAAAACACAGCATTTCAATTCATATTTTATTTGCAGACTGAAAGCTTTCATGTTTTTTGGCTCCAAAATGATTTCTTTACTTGAATAAATTATTGCAATGAACTAAACTGAACACATTTTAAAGATTAACATATTATTTCTATTGGTACAAAAGCAGCTGCAGTGTTTACCTAAAACTGTCCAAAGTTAATTTACACTTTCAACAAACTGTGTTTTAAGGTGTTTAGGCAAGGATTTTCCCTGAAGTCAGTTGTCTAATTTTTTATAAAACCACTCAGGAAAAACAGGTACATCTATTTTTTTAATTAAATACTTTTAATAGACTAAAATAAGTCAGTACTTAAGAAAGGAATTCATTATCCACTGAGTTATCATCCAAGTGGTTTAGCCAGCATCCCTGCTGCCAGCGCCGGCAACACCAGCCCAAGGAAGACCTGGCTTTCTCCTCCCACCCAGAACGGCCCCGCAACAGGCACCAGCAGCGCTACCAAACGCATCCCAAGGATCGGCTCTGTGTGTAGGTGGGAGACAAGTTGGGTAAAATAGCACATAGAAGCCTGTAACGAAGACATATTCAAAGGTAATGCTGATATAAACACTGGGGTCCAGTTTTACAGTGCACAGGAGTAAATTACTTCACTTGTAAGCATTTACAGGCCGAGGGACTTGCTCAGTGGCACTGAGCACTGTGTTACTGGGTGGAGGGTAACTCATGTTTCACTAGCAGACGCAGAGGCACAGCCCTGTACCGAGGGGGGCAGCTTCCTCCCCCCCACCCTGAAGTCATTCCCTATTCGGGAATGAGCCACCATCTTACAAAAACTGGAGAGGCTTACATTTGCATTCAAAGCATACAGCAGTATTTCCTACATTTTTACTGATCAGATTTTGGAAGGAAGAAAACCTCTCCCTTTTAATAAGCCTCATTTTATATTTCTAAGCAAACTGCTTTCTCTCTCAAATTAGCACTGGTGATTAATTGCCATCAAAAGAATGAACCTTTGCCATTAAAAAGAATAAAACAGCATTGTAACAGTTATTTTTGAAACCCCAGAAAACACTTCTAAAAACAAAGTCAGAAGTGTGCGTTTCTGCAAGAGCTTCTGTTACTTTCTCTAGAGAAGCTGCCAAGTCTCTGCGCTACAAGTTCTGCCTTGTCCCTCTTCCAAGACTAACTTCTTTCTGACTAGCGGCTTTGTCCGGCTGACAAGTTCACAAGCAGCAGGGTGAACAGGCTACCTTCAGCGGCTCGGACTGCCCCACAGCATCGCTCATTCTCAACGGCAGCCACCTGCGTATGAGATCGGTGCGTCTGCAACAGCTGGCACGATCAGCCCCTATCACTCCCCAGGATAACACAGCAAGCCAGGCCGTACGGCACAGACAGAAAACGGACACACAGAACCACGGTGATAATGGGAGAGGGAACTACTTCTCAAACGAGCGCCCCACCAGGTAACTACTCCAATGGAGGAAAAAGCCAGGTGGGAAGAAGAAAGGATAAATTTCTGCTTTTCAGGGCACAGTTAAAACCAAGCAGACTCCTTTTAAGACAAGATGGGAAGCAAATCCTTCCATCTGAGGATCCCAGTGAGGGAAACAAAGTCGCACGTTGAGCATTTCCCTTCCCAGGGCAGGCGGCCTCGTCAGGGAGAGGGATGCACACTACAAGGCCAACGACACCTGCCAAAACAGACAGGCAAGCGAGGTGTTACAGGTCTACCTAGTAGACTAGACCGCCTGCTTGCTTAACTTCAAGTTATGTGCTTATTTTTTCAGCCAATTCCTCAAAGGAAGCTCTAATTCTTGCCTACCACATGGCTCCATTCCATCCGCTTGTCCTCTTCTGTTCTATAGGCGTCATTTCAAATTGAGTATTATTGTTCATTTGAAAAAAACACTTTTTATAACATCATCTCAAAACTGCACTCCAGATTTTTAACCATCTCTGCTGTTTTGCATCCGCGTGCAGTTTCACAGCCACAGTAGAAGATACCACTGCACTCCTAGACACATAGATGTAAAACCCGGCGCTTGATACAGACGTTAAGTCACACTTACGCAAGGAAGTCCCACATTAAAAGCTCAACTACAGCTCTCCATAACTTCCGAATGTGACCAAAAAACAAACAAACAAACAAACAAACAAACAGGAAAAAAGCCCCAAACCAACCCGCTCTCCAGAGCCGGCCAGCAGCGGGGACGGCAGCGAGCGCCGGGACCACACCTACCGGGCAGCCACAACCGCACTTCCCTCCGCACAAACCGGCGGCAGGACGGAGCCCCGGCGCGAACCGCGGCTCCCAGGCTCCCTCCACCCCGAGCAGTGAGCTTTACGCGCTTGTCTCCACGATCCACTTTCACACGCGCTGCCCCGCGCTCCGCCCGACCGCGCGGCACAGTAGGGCTCCCCCCGCGCAGGACCTGCCTCCGGGCGACACGAGCGCGCCGGTAACTCCTGCGCGCTACCCCGCCCGAGCAGCGGAGCGGGCGAGGCTCCCCTACCTTGGCCACCCAGCTGAACAGCGGGGACATCCTAGCAGGGCCGCCGCAGCGCTCCGGCTCCAGCCGCTCCGCCGCCGCAGGAAGACGGGAGCGGCCAGCGGAGCCGGCGGCGGGGCGGGAGGGGGCGGCGCCTCCCCTTCGCCCGCGGCGGCCACGAGCTGCGCGCGCCAGCGGCAGCAGCGGCGGCAGCGGCAGCGGCAGCACGCGCAGCTCCGCGGGCGGAAGGGCCGGCGGCGCCCCGCGCCCGGCCCCGGCCCCGGCCCCGCCCCCGCCGGCTCGCCCCGCCCCTGGCCCGCCCCCGACCGGTCGCCCCGCCCAGCCCCGCTGCCCTCCGCGGCGCTTGTAAGTCACCTCGGCACAAGGCGCAGCAGCCGCCGCCGCTGGGGCGGCGGGGACGCACGCGGCCCGCGTAACTTTCTGGAACTGCTGCAGCGTCCAGGTGATGCTTAAAAAAAAGATCGAGTAATAATGTTCTATTTAAGACCACCGTGATATGTTAAATTTCCAGTTAAGCTTTGCTATTTGTAAGTTAAATGCTATTTAGCATCACATACTAGCATCTCTGCCTAAAGAAATAAGCTGTGAAAGAACAGAATTTAAAAGCTGCACTCCAAGGTGCTAATGTGCAGGCTTCTGGCAGGTCAGGGGATGTTACCAGCCATCCAGACAAGTAGTGTTTTAATTGCTGTTTTCACTCCTTCTGCTAGGCTGCCTATGAACACACACACCTCCTCCGCTGCCTGGAGAGCCATGGGAAGACAATGGCTTTCCCAGTTTGGAGGAAGGACAAGGAGGAAGGAAAAAAGCAGTGGACGTCATGGGAAATACTCCATTTGGCCCAAAATGAAAGAGCCCTTTATCTTCAGTCACCTCAAAGAAAGAAAACTAAGAACTAGATTTGCAAAATCATAACAGGAAGAAATAGGGGTTTATTCTGCACCTCTTCCCAATGCAATTCAACAGGTCAGAGTCAGACCCTGACAGGCCAGATTCAGGTCTTTACTTGCCCACAGGCAACCGACCCACTGGGACAGCGTCCTGACCACCGAGCACTCGCACGCTTAGCGCCAACGGAATAATCCCGCTTTAAGCTGACAGTAGTCCACTTGTCCAAATTATTAAACATGCATTGGAGGAAAAGAGTGAAACTTAAGCACGTGGGCTGGTGAGAAGCAGAGCCAACCTAACCGTTCATGGAGGCAGAGAGGGGGCAGGTTCAGGCCCTCCCGCCCTGCTCCGAAGTGCAGAGCTCAGCACCTCCGCTCTTAGCTCACACAAAGCGCGCGAGGCAGCGGCTGAGCGCGCCAGTCCTCGCTCCCGCATGCCTGCCGTGCCAGTTCAGCAGCACACAATTAGGCGGAGGGAGGTTATGAGCCCAGAGAGGAGCCTCCTATCTCGTAGCGGGGAGGAGGACAAGCTAACAATCCTGATAATCAGAGCAAGGCGTTCGCATTTCTCTTTCCTGCTAGATCTAATCCACTTCACTGTTGACCAGAATACGGCCCAAACAACCCCCAAAAGCAACAAGAATTTGATCAGCTGTACACGGATTATCTTTAAATGATTACACTCAACCTGTACCGTAAGTAATGTTCCTAAGACTGACTGAGGAGTGCACTAATCACTGCTAAGGCTGCATTTGCTAACTTCAGAGTCCTCGTGTGTGGCAAGGGGCCGCAGTGGCTGACAGGACAGCACAGCTCCTGCGCACACAAAAGCAGTTCTTCAAAGCTTGCACCTGCGGCATTTGCAATAATACTAAGCACAGCCTTTCAATCCACTTTCCCCTAAGGAACAGGAGATTAACAAATCAGAAAATAACAAATCCAAAAACCTACACAGAATATTAAGATTGAACATAAAAGGAGGCTAGGATGCACAAAAAAAAATAAATAAATAACGAAGCCGTGATGCTTCTGTCGTGAACGGAGGTAACCCATCACGGAGGATGCGACCCGGTGACGTGCATGCCAGCGCATACCCCCCGGCACTGCAGCAACTTGGCCTCACCGAGCTGCTGCTGGTGGGAACAGGGAAACCTGCTTTCACTGGCCGTTAGCATTTTCTGTCTGAGTCTTCAATCTAAATACAGTAATAGTTTACCCATCTGTAAAAGTAATGTAAGTCTTGACTAGTTTAGGTGGCTTGCTCAAAGAGACATAGCTCATCAGGGGAAGAAATCACATGCGGGAATTTGAAATTATGAGGATTTCTCTCCCAAAGCAACATTTGCCAGGAAGCCACAAAATACTGTCCAGTATGAGCTAATAAATCAATGTGCAATTTACTTATGGTGACCTGCCCATGCTTGGAAAACCCAAAGCCTGTCTGGAGCAGGCATTAAATCAAGTTTACAACCTATGCTACAGTTTCTGGGATTAAAACTCTACCAAATACATTTCATATTTTCATAAAAGGAGAATAGAGACCCATTATTCTAATAGTTCTACACTTTAAATTAGAAGTGAATAACAAGGATAACAAGGCTTACCCTTTCATTATGATACTGGCTCTGGGGCAATTTGACTGCATGGGCTTTCTTAGCCATAAGCCCAATAAATGACCAAATATGACCAACACTAACTCTGGTGGTGGTCTCTAAGGGTTTATTGGCATGACAGAGGGGAGAAATTTTCACTGCTACCACTGTTCATAATATACAGAGCACATACATGAATAAAGGACATCTGTTCTCAGAGCTTTAAATTAGGTCCCTTACAAGAACACTAAAAGTACTTACTATTTAAAGTATATAACTTGGTCTACTTTTGTTTAATACAGCAACTGAAGACAATTATGTGCTGCTTATAATTGTACAGTGCCTCTGCTATTTGGTGATAGCATTAGAGTTACATTTTTCTAACAGAATGTGAACAGTATTATTTCCAAACAATTATTTCTGCCCCTTTCTCTGTGGAGATCCACCTCCATGGGAGTTTTTCCAGCTCCCCCTTCCCTCCCAGCACCCTTCCGCAGTGTTAAACTAACAATACACGTATCGTCCGGGTCTCCATCAAACCCTGCTGTCAGTGAAAAGACCTGGCTGCTAGCCCCGACTGGAGCTGACTCCAGAGCTATTCCCACAGGGTCACTTCGCTCTAGTCCAGCTTCTAAACCTGCTGCATACAAGCAGTATTTGTAGGATTTTATATGCCCTCTGAAGCCTTCTACAGGTACTGGGAGGGAGAGTGGTCTTGTGGTAAAGACGCTGAATTAGGAGTTAGAGTAACAGGGATTGACTTCCAGCTCCTGCTGTTAACTTGTTTTCGGACAAGCTACTTAGCCACTTTCTCCGCTTTAGTTAATCTGTAAATTAGAGATGGTGTTTGCCAGACTTGAAATAGGAAGGAGTGGGTACATTCATTGGTATTTGAGAAACAGCTGGCAGCTAGGCTTGAGTGTTCAGATATAAAAATGTTTGATAATACGTGAAATTCTTCAGCATAAATGAATAGGTCACCATTTTGCTCACCTTCCAGAAAAGATTGTTTCAGTAATGTAGTAGGAACAATAACTGCATTCATTTTTCAGGATGTTCAACTTTCTAAAAATGGAACCTCTCTATTTTTCTATTTTAAGTTTGGCTTGTGCAAATAACTGTCTCTCCAAAAGTAGTATATATCCATTTTAGGTAAACGGAAAAATTCTGGGCCAAGCAATGACATTTGTATTGCATAAACAATAAGTAGCACTTCACACCCTATTATCTAAGCTCATGATATTTAAAAAGCAAAACAAAACAAAATCCTCATTCCTGTAAACTGTTCCATGTTATCATGGAAAATATTAGCAAGATATTTGTGGCTGTTTTTTAAATAGTAGCAATTAAAATATTCAAAGCCACAACTTATATACTCAGAAAAACATTCTTTCAGTTTTACAGCTGTCTTTCACAAATTTACACATACACAAATACTCCCATTATTTCTTCTCAAAACTCTCTGCATTAAAAGAAAGCATTTGTAAGAATATATTAAGAAGACAGGAGACTACAGTCAATCTTTTCACTCAGAAGAGGAGGTTTTTTAACTCATTCTCCTCTGATTTCAGCTTTCTTTAGGGTTAATGGCTGTAAATATTTTTAGAGTCTTCACAGTAGGTCGTGACTCAATGAAGCCTCACAAGGAGTTACACTAAGACTACTAGCCCCAGCCTTATCACCTGGAAGTGGCCTCTCCTGCTGCATTTGTGGTAACTCCAGTGGTGGTCTTACAGCAGACTCCCTTTCATTTTGAAGCTTTTTCCTCTGAATTTGATTTAACCATGTCTCTCCAGCTATTCTTTTTATGAATCATCCCCTTTGCCCACGTTCAAGTTGCAAGTTCTGCTTCTCTCTTCTTCTACCCCTGTTAGAGTGTGTCCTACACAAGAAGGCCTTAGTAAATTCAGCTGAATAAATACGAGCAAAGAACATGCTTGACAATATTTACCACTATCCATTAGCTGGTCTTTGTTTACAAATACCCCACAATTTTTATCCCTTCCTTACTTATTTTTAACTGTTTGTTAGCTTTTTCTTAAGTCTTGTCTCACGCTTTCCCATGCCAAGCAGTGGGCTAAACAGTTTTTCCTTTATCAGAGGAAAAAGGTTGGAAAAGTAAATACCGTGGGAGTACTACTTGCCACATGAATTCAAAATGTAATAATAATTTGGTTCTTATATATACCTAGATGAAAAGATATCAAAAAAGAGGTCTCCGTTTACAGAACTCCCAGACTTTTATGCCACCTCTGTACAATGCAAGATGAGACAAGGGATTCATCTGGATCCACTGAAGGGGGACAGTAGTGAAGAGAACACTTTCCTCTGGGTTTCAACCTACCCAAAGACGTGATCAAGCCTGACTAGATGGTTTCATTATGGTGAAGAAAAGAGTGAGCTTTGTTATTCTTTTTGACCACAATGTAAACAAACTCATTTTTCTCATAACATGATAAAATAAAAGATTAATCATAAACCTGAACTACCTAACCGAACAAGACATGCCTCAGCCCACTGAAGAGAGGAAACGGTAAGACCAGCTGAGCACCGGCAGCAGTGGCTGTCCCCTTACTCAAGTGCAAATAGAGGGGCCGCTGGCCTGGGCTGCACATACAGGCTAAAGACAGCAGCTTCAGCTCTCACTGAAGAAAATGGCAGGACTTCTTGATGGTTTTCAGATACTCAGCAGAAATGGAAATGACCAAGTTTCAGGTTTAATCTTCTTTTGTACTGTTAGTGAGGTGAAAAGCGTAGACTACAGTGTTGCAGCTATCTGCTAACCAGTAGCCAACATGAAGGCAAGACTTTGGGCCAGTGCCCAGAGATAACACGCAATTCACTCCCCTGTGGCAGACGGGCAGAAGAGAACGACTCCTCACCGGAGCACTGGGCATTGACCCCAGCAATGGAAGGCTTTCACATAGCCTTTCTAACTACTGCTGCAGGTTTACCTCCCTTATACAATTATCTTCTCAGCTACAAAATTTTAACTGCTAAAATGCCCTGATTCAAGTGACATTAGCATTTCCTGGCATTGCCTGCTCAGGAATGAAAGGCAGGGGCTGGCAGGCGGTTAACTTTCCTCTTCTCAAACAGCCGTATCCGTCCTCTCCCCAACAGAGTAGCAGAGCAGAACAGAGTTATCATTTGGGATCTTGCAGGGAGGGATTTGTGAGGGACAGGTGACCCCACACCTCATAGGAGAGAAATGCAAACACCCCAGGGTCACTCTGTGCTGCAGACAGCAGAGCAAAGCCCTCGTTGGGCAAGTGCTGGCCCCCAGGGAAGGAAAGAGTGGACTCCTCAACTGGAGTGAGGTCACGAGAGAGGTAACATGCATCGTGAGTTTAGGTAGCTTTCCTAGTTTGTAAGATTCTTACTGATGGGCCTGTTTTTGACAAAAAAGTAGGGTTGAGAGGTTCTTTTTTTTTTTTTTTTAAAGAAAGGCCTATCTAGAAAAAAGCTTTGTTTTTCCTGTGCCTTGTAGCAGGCAGTTCTAGGGACAGGAGAGGCTGGGCTGACCATTCAGGTATCTTCAGTGGCACAGACCAGCTCTTAGGATCAGCTCTTAGCATTTGATTCAGAAAGTTGGGAGGGGGAAGGGTTGGAGAAGTCAAACATGGACTGGTGCAAATACTGCCGAGCGCTCCTCATCACAGAAGGGACCCACTGAAGGTTTTATCATTTATCCCTGAAGATAAATGTTACAGAGAATCTAAAACCAGAGAAAAATAGCTTCATCCTTAGTACCTGAAGCTGTCTAGAGGAGGAGAAGCTGATAAGGGGACACTTTTAGATATATGGTATCTGACCAAGAAACATGAGATATACCAAAGGTATCCAAGATCTTCAGGTGCAGAAGAAAGGCAATACATAGAAGAAAAGAGAGGAAACCAAGGCAATGCTTCAACAATAAACCCAATCTAGCTTTAAGGTCCTAGTTCATAAACCAGTTCATAAACATTGAGATCATATGACACAAAATGCTTACTGGCCTGAGCTTACTCTGCCACTTCAGTGTTTTAAAAACATTGATGAATAAACTTTGGATTGGCAAGCTTTACGCTGGATTGTACATCTTCTGTCTTCCCACAGACAGCAGAAAACCATAAAGCTGTCAGGAGCTTCGCCATGGGTTTTGACTAATTCAGCTGAAGCATGATCGTATGTCTGCATTTGACCTCAATCAAATGTAAACAACTGAGTGATCCAATCGTGATCATATCTCATATAAACGAGCATAAAACCACAGCCTGAATCTGCAGATAGGTCCAGGCAGACTGGTGAAGAGATTGCTTGTGAGGTTGGAGGCAAGAAAACCACATGGACAATGTGGCAAGTGAGCAACAGAGGAAACTCTGCATAGCGGGAAATCGCCACAAAGAGATGTCAGAGGGTCCAAGCATTTATTCTGAGCGGGAAATTGCTGCAAAGAGATGTCAGAGGGTCCAGGCATTTATTCTGATGTGTGATAGAGGGGTTTCTGGCAGCCATGAAACTGGGGCAGGAAGAGCAGAGCACATGTGGAGGAAGCTGGCAGGGTACGGCAGCAGACAGCAGAGCTGAAAAACAGGGACAGATGCTCCCTGGTGCAGTGAGGAAGACGCAGGTTGAGCACCTGAGTTCATCAGGTCACAGCTGCTGCTGAAACAATTGGAAATCTCCTGTTTTTCTCCCTAGATTTCTTGGCCCCTTCACTGTGACCAAGCTGAGGGACGAGTCTCTAAGCTCTCGGAGCTGCTGAGAGCTCAGGGAGAAACGGGGCAGAAGGAGGACTGGGAGCCAGGTGGGTGAAGCCACAGCCACCACCTCTCGAGGACACTGCTGCGCCAGCGGGGCGGCAGCCCCCCACCCTGACACCACTGGATAAACCATGAAATATGACACCAGACCGTTTATTTTTAAAATCCCTCTGACAACGGGACATGAAGGATGCAGATAACATTGTCCGGCACTGGGGAAGTTGCAGTGGCAGAGCCACATTCCTCTCACCCCAGCTTCCGCTCTTGCTTTCCCGCGCTCCCTTCCTCCCCGGCAGCCCTCTCCCCTTTGGGCTCCCCCAGGCAGGCACCAAGGGCTCCCTCAAGTAGGGGAAAACCTCCCAGATTTTAGGAAGGGCATTCTGGAATACAATTAATTAAGGGTTATAAATAAAGTCTTCCTTGATCTTGAATTTTATGTGGTTAAAGCAAGTTACTTAGCTAAGAAGAAAGATACTTTCTTTGAAAATATGTCTCATTTCCTTTGAGAAGAAGCACTATCTCAAGCTGGAAAAAAGTTAAAATACTAAGCACTTCTACTTCGATTACGATCCAGTAGTGGATAAGTGAAGCAACAAAAGCAGTCTAGAAAATGTGGAGGAAAAACAGACTATATCTCATTTGACTGGTTAAAATCAAAACCTAATTATAAAATTTATCTATTCCCCATGTGCCATGAATAATACATTATTACAAATGCCTATTTCCATGATATGGGACTTCACATTGGTTAAGATGTCCACATGCACTTTATCCTACTATAACACTCTAGTAAGGAACAATATAAAATAAACAATTTTGTACATGTAGTTTTATGCAGTAAGAACCTGGCTCTATTTTTACATGATTAACTACAAACATGAAAATAGTACCACTGCCCTAAGCATATATTATTTTGTGTACTTTAGCTGCAACAGTAGGAGACTAGGAAAGCATCCACAGCTCCACAATATGGAGTGGCATGAAAAGTTGCCTGTCTTCTCAGTTTTCTATAACGTAACTTTATAAATCTAACAGCACTGATGTATGCAAAAAACACATTAGTTTTTCATAATTGTGAATTCAATAACAATCTCCATACACAGTACACAGATTCTACCATAATTTTACTTTAGTTCAGATAGTCTAAAGCAAGATCCATTTCATAGTAAACAGGAAAAATCAACAGTTTGAACAGAACTTTAGCTTTCACCATTTTTTCCCCCTCATAAAACCATAATATTCTTAGCTTTGCTGGGAAAAGAGAGTAAAAACTAACAATCCAGGTTTATATCTCAGCAGGTCCAGGTTCCAGAACTCACCTGCAATGCAACACTGCTATTGCAACATACCTATGATGAGCATGCAGATGTGAAAGTTACTCACTTGTAAAGGATCCAATCCTGCCTCCACTAAAATCACAGACCAAGTTTCTACTATATCCTTTCTGTATCTTAAAGGTAGGTAACAAAAGGAAAAACAAATACCATATTTTCCTGTTCTTTTCCAGAATCAAGCTGAAGAAACTTTAATTTCTGCAATGTTGCCCTCATAACACAAGCCTCCAGGTTCCAGCCCGTGCAGACAACGCGCGGCGCAGGAACCGCAGCAGGCTCTGGAGCACTCCAGCAGCCCGTTGCCACCAATTAAGCGTGCTCAGCAACGGGCCCAGCCCACGCTCCGCACCTCCTTCCCGTCGCCAGCCTTTCCATGCGACCACGAGCTGCAGCACAGCGCTTCCCTAAACGCTTCCTGTGTTATGTGGCATTCAGAATACCACTGTAAGCTTACTAATATCCTAATCTGTATGTACAATAATTTTGCATGATACATTTAAATCTGCCTTTTTATTAAGTTATCTGTTTATCTATCTATCAACTTTTATGCTGCACTGTTGATTTTATTCCTTCTCAAGTACCTTGAGAGTGGAATACTGAGTCAGCAATGTTGCCTAAAAGATGTTACACCCACTGTTTCTCATCTCTCTCCTTTCTATACTCTTCTCAGAGTTTAAGATACATCAAGTACATCTTATGCAACAGTGTGGACTCTTTTTTCTTGTGCTTTTGTTTGTCTTTGGCTAAGACATACTGTCTTTTGATCACAGCAAAGGCCACAAAACTGCAGCAAAACATCTTTAAAACCAAGCTCTACCAGTCTGAAAACACCGCTTTCCCACACCTCAGTTAGTTTTTCAGTCAGAGGTTTGCAGTTCCTGGCTTCAGTGCAGACAATACTCTACATATATCTTGTTATTTTAAGTCAATTTTATAATTGACTTTGAAAAATACACTGGAAAATATCTGTGAAATATAACACACAATACAGACACTTTTAAAATATAGCAACAGGATTTGTCCTCTTGCTCTTTTGTGGTTTTGATAGAGCTGAATCACTTCAAAGGGCTCAGGATATATTACTGTAAGACACTCTGCATGTTTCTGCCACATGTGCTGACTGCACTTCCGCTGCTCTGCTAAAACAATGCAAGGCTCAACAAGCTGAATCAGCTGTCCCGCAACAAGGAGCCACGCAGACGAGGCGGATTCATTCAGTACAGGTTTCTTTAACCACTTCTTAGGACTGAGAATGCCAGGATAGATGTGTCATTTCACACATGTGAGCGGTACAAAACTTCTGGAATGGGTAAAAGTCAAGAAATGTCTTCCTGAAAACATGCTTTCATGAAGAAAGCCTAGAATATTATTTCCCATGTGGCACGCTACTGAAATAAATACATATATAAAGTTACAGTCAAATAATTAAGGGTTCTGCCATTTCTTCTCACCTGGGTATTTCTCAGCACCAACATGGAATTCTGGCGTTCCAGAAAAACCTGCAAATGACCTCTTCACTGCAAACCACCTGCAAACGAAGACCTCTTCACTCAATCATATCCTACATTTAAAACAAGAACCACATCTGCCTGCCATGGAGGCACTGGAGGAGGAAAGCAACACAACTTATTTTGGAACACTGAGAAGTTCAGATACCACTGAAACCTCATGAGTTTGAACACCTATTTTAATGGGCTCGCAGGCACAAAGATTCGAATTAGTATAAGTGAATCTCAGAAGTCAGCCGAGAAGGATATTATACCTCGGGATGTCATAAATCCTTGGTCCCTTGTTGGTTTCAGTCAGAACAGGTTTATGAGTAAAGTGTACACTAGCTTTAATAATTTCCCCAGTTTGTTTTTAACATGCAAAAAGCTGTAACGTACAACCAAACAGCAAGAGCTTAAAAAAAAAAAAAAGAAAGAAAGAAAGAATATTACATTTTCTCACTGTGGACTGAACTCCAGCTGAGTCTGCCTCCTGCAAGTCAAATTCAGGTGCAGCTGAGCTATCTCAAGCTGGGATCAAGACTTTTTCAACAGATCGAGATACTCGTGCATGCATGCGTGAAAGTCAGAACAAGGAGGGTATTTAGATAAGGAAAATCTGTCACATCGGCAGTTTTTACATGGCTTGTTGGATGTCCACAGACTCAAGTCGTGTGAAGGGATTTATCTTGAGACCTTTTTGGTCTGTATTCTGTAACTTAAACAAGAAATGTACCTATA
Source organism: Dromaius novaehollandiae (assembly GCF_036370855.1). NCBI lineage: Eukaryota > Metazoa > Chordata > Aves > Casuariiformes > Dromaiidae > Dromaius > Dromaius novaehollandiae. Next base: position 63,481,631 of record NC_088101.1, read on the forward strand.
AATCAGAAACCTATGTTTTGTTTATTTGAGGAGCCTAGGAACTTTTCTGACTCTTGCAAGCCTGGCTTGCAATCCACTGCATATGGATATTCTATGAAAACACCAAAACTGAAAAGCTTCCACAGTGAGAAAAAAAAAAAACCAAAACCCTCATTTTAAATAAGAACTGCAAAGACATCTTCTGCAGTACAGAAACTACCTGTCGAGTTCCCACCAAAGGCCTCTTACCAGCCGGAAGGGAGGCTGCACACAATCCACAAGCGCAGTGCACGCACTCTGATGTTTGCTCTCCTCTGGATGTAGCTAGTTCACTATGGACAGTTAATAAACATATATATTAATACTACTCTGAAGTCCTGCAAACTTCCAGAAGAGAAACTTTGGTACTTAGGACCAGGTATCCAGATACAAGCATACTGTATCTTGACTGAGACCTAACACATTCTCACACCTACCAGATTTCTTGCTGAGGGGAACTTGAGACATCCCAGAATGCCAGCTGATGCCAAACACCCCAGTTAAGCATGTCTTGTTTTGTCCATGTTAATGCTCTAGAATAAACTATATTTTCTTAGCAGCTCCAGGAACACTAGCATTTTGGTTCTAGAGATAGTGCTTACCCTACTTTTGGCTTGCTGTGTGAGTTCACCACACAGCAAAGTATCAACCCATTACAATCCTTTTACAAGTATTTATTGCCAAACAGAACACGAGCAGAACCCAAATAGAACTTCAAAAGGACAATCTGGAAAAAAAAGTAAAACGGGATTCATGGTACTGAAATTGTTATCTAAAGCCCACCAGAGTATGTGGATTAATACCAGCCAGTCTTAGATCAAGCCTTTGGTAACTCTAAGACAAGGCAAGGAATTCTCCTGCTGGTGGAAAGCAATAGGAGTACAGGTGAAAACTGTCACAGATCTCTCAGTATCTTACATTTGCTCTGGACAGCCACTAAGTGGCACTTAAACACTTCATCTTAGGCCATGATGAATCTGCAAACTGTTGTGAAGACAGCGGGGAAAAAACCATTACCCAGTTCAATGTCTAATACTTCTTAGGAACAGTGAAGTTTACTTCCTGCAGTTAGAGAAGCTCTACGGACCTGACTACATAAGGAAATTTTACTAGCAGAAATGCTGCACAGTGGTCCACAGAATCACTTGCTTCCTCTCTTAAATCTCTGTCCTGCTCTGGAAATCAGAGTGCCTCATTTGAGTAGATCATTACCCACTATTGGGCCATTTTGAAATATGCACTAGACCAGAAAAATGCAAGTGTCATAGCAGTTGGACTGAAGGGCAAACTAAAGAGAACCTGACTTCTTGACACAACTTCTAGAAATGCCTCTGAGTTCAGTTTCAAATAGAGATCTGCAGGGACCAGTGCTATTCGCACTGGCAGAAGCACATTAGAACTGGATTTTAGCAGTCAGCAGTGAAATAAAAGTGATGAATGGAGCTTTGCTCTTCTTAAGATTTTAGTATATTATTGCTTCTTAAGCATATGTTGTACTTTTACTTGCTTTTTCAATTAAAGAAATAAACCCTGAACTGTTTTTCCTAGGAGCAGTGTTGAATCAACCACGTTAATCATCCTGAATACGCTAACACATTATAGTTATTCTTTTTCTTTTTATCTCATTTTAAAAGGGCTGTTTCATTAAAAAAAATCATTCTGAAGGAATTAATTATAGAAATTGGATACCTTTTTCCTCTCTATGAAAAACTTAGCTGTCATTGGAAACATATCTGAAGATAAAAACTACAAGCAGAGTGATATATTTGATATTTTAAATGCTAAGCAAGTGTCTAGAAGCATGCTCAACTTCACTTTTGCAAGTATTTCTGATGCCTTTAATGGAACAAGCCTGAACTTAAAAGCACATATATGTTCTCAGGATCAAAGCTTCAGCAGTAAGTTTATATACAGCTTACTTTTTAGGCTCTCAGAGAAATACATCTGTTTTAATTAGCCTCAGGTTTAGATGCAAAATATTCCACCAGATACTAGCTACAAGCTTTATTTTTCACTGTTGTGCTGAATGTGACAGAACTACAGAAATCTCAGATTAACCAAATTATGAATTTCATCTTTTATTCTCTCTTCCTGTGAAAGTTCATTACATTACAATTATGAACAGAGCACACAAGCAACAAAGCAACTTAACAAATCATATTATATCATGATTAAGAGGAATACAATTTTTAACCACATTCTGCTCATTATGCATGTGTGAAATTAGCAGGGGTTTTTTTAAAGGCTGAAACAAGAAATTTGGAAACTGAGAGCATTCAGTTACATGCAGAGATGGTGTTTAGTAAAAGTCAGCATGACCAGCTATAAATCTCAGTAACTATCACTCTGGGAAAAGCAGGGGGAGGGTGGGAAAGAAAAGAGCAACACACATCAATCAGTAGTTTCATACAAAGGACAAACCAAGTATAAACTGGCATTATCCACTCAATCCTTATATCAGATCCTCAATAATCAACCTTTAGGGCAGATACACATATCCATTTAAGCCCATATTTGTCCAGTCACACAAGTCATTCTTTAGGAAAATATTTCCCACAGCCCTTTCCATAACTTGACGTCCACAGGGAGGGTAAAAAAACAGCAATATAGAACAACCACGGCTACAGCAGGCAAGGGAAAGCACTGACTTTACGATAGTGATTTGTTACTGTTATTCACTTTGACATATAACAGGATGGGAGATTGTGCTGCTAAAGTAAATACAGCAATTATATATGCCTCCTCTGCTCTGGGTTTCTGTTCCAGCACAATCAGAGAGCCTCATCTGATGACCTTGAGGGCACAGCATAAATGCCAGCCCAATGCATGCAAAACTAAATGAAAAGCTGACTGCATGGAATACAGCAGATATTTCGGGAAAGCAATTTACTCATTATTATTTACTTATTGTCTTCTTCATGTTTTAATGTGTACATGTTAAAGCATCTCCAAGAGAGCTAAAACCTCAAGTTTTTCAGAGAAATTCGTGTAACTGCGAAAATAGAAAGGTTTTATTTTTACTAGACTTGAGGAAAAAAAAATTACTGACACAGGACCCAGTCCTACAATGATTCATGCAAAAACCACTCTTGAGTCTGTCTGGACAGATTGTTTTTACTGACCTATATGACTGATATGGCCTTTGCTTTTTCATATATTTGACCAATACTATCTTCCCAACAGGTTTAAAACAGGTTGTAAATGCTTTAATGCTACTTTTCACTAACTAAATTACATTGTTCTTAATATGTTACTGTACTAAGTGCCATGAAAACTAACACTGTATTAGACATGACTGATTTTTATGAAAACTGTCCTTTGTCAAGGCAGTTCTTTTTTCCCCTCTAAAATATACTCCTTTCTACTTTAAATAACATATAACAATCACTGTACTATAGCCACAAAAATAATTTTAAAACATCACAGCTGTACATACTTTAACTTCCTTAAGATCATTTATTAAATGAAAAATAAAAACTGTCTATTAAAACCAGATTAGATTTTCTGACTTAAGTTTGCAGTTCAATAGGGCAGCATTCTTCCAAATGTCCTCTAGTCTTCAATTAACTTTACTAAGCCACAGCAAAGGGTAACTGCAGAAAATGCAAGGGACTTCCTTTATCATTAATCATTCCTCCTTACAGTATCATACATTCAGCTTAATATTCAGTGTTAAGTCAATCAAACAGTATTTTATGAACTGTTAATTCTGCATTTGTGCAGATGCAACCTAGGTTTCTGGAGACATACTCTGTCACTCAGAACTTCTGCCCAGGCACAACTCGTACTTCCCCCCCCCCCCCTTTTTTTTTTTTTTGGCCCAGCATTTTCTGCTGGCTGAGGCTGCAAGGAGACACTTACATGCACTTCTTTTCACCCATATTGCATCCACTGTCTCTGCAGAAGTCAGACTTGCTGCCCTACAGTAAGGGGAGCTGAGTAACTTTGCTGTTCACATATGTTGCTGGTGGTACCGTTGTGAAGCTGGGGAACCTAACATGCGTAGTGCTGGAGTAAAACACGGATAAATACAGCCTCTCTCCTGGAGACCTATATTTCACTTTTTGAGAACTGCGTGGATCCAAAAAAACTGTAAAATTTTCCACATTCATCTTCCACACTAAGCTACCTCAAGCATTTCAATCAAATTTGAAGACGGCAACATCACCAAAACTCTGGCAAGGTTTTAGAAGCTGGTCACAGAGGGTTAATTTATTTCCTGGTGAGGGCGCTGCTCAGCAAAGCAAAAAAAAACAAGTCCAGCTGAGAAAAGGCAATAAACAGGATTAGTATGAGAAAATTAGTGCCAAAGTGAGGTTAAAGACACAAAAACAAAGAGGTCATACGAGTCTTTCACAACACATTCAACCCTTCAGAGGCAGGTTTGCTAGTAACTTTAAGACAATGATGTGTAAGTTATGGAAATGGACTAAAAGCTCTCTGTTCAGATCATCATACCTGCAACAGCAGCAGAGACAAGACTGCAAGAAGATATTTACCAGCAGCCAGATTCTCCCCATGCTGTTTATGCCCTTTCCAAGCAAGGCTACTCCATCGCTGGACTCACTGGGCAGGTCCACAGTGGTTTCCTCCCACACATGCCAGGAGGGTAGATTTAAAGCCTGTGACTCTTCCAATGCGTAAGTGGCTCAAGGTTACCTGTACAGAGACCAAGTAAGTCTGCAAGTCTACCAGTACACCTCCACACTCACAGTCGTACTTTGTAGATCCATTTCACTATACAAATAAACAGCATCAGGGTTCCTGCTACACAGCCCAAACCCTTTGGAGTAGGTGCTGTGCTCTATTTCCACCCATCTGCCTGTGGAAGTACCCAGAACAAACCATCCCAAATAACTTACTTTATGCATTCACTTTCTTCATTTTAGATTCCAAGGTTCTGTCAACTTGGAATTGGACAAAACCCCTAAGGTGATCAACCACTGAGCTGGTTCAGAGCAGAAAGAACCTTTTTTTCCAGTATTGTTTTTTTCAGCTAGTCTAGCTCCTAGAGCAGCTCAGCACAGAGCTGGACAAACCTCAGTGCCAGCACACGAGGAACACTGGGAATATATGTCAAGGGATAGATCAGAAGAGAAGAGAAAGATAATGCCTCACTGTGGATCTCCTCACTGTGTCACCAGCCTTCACTCTTGAACTGCAACTCCACTGCAGTTTAAGACTGACCATATCCGGGGTTTGAAGTCCCACCTTCTCCCTACTCCAAGCAGTGCGGCCTTGCTCCTCCCCAACACCGACAATGGTGCTCATGAAATTGTACTGTGGTCAGGTTCAGGATGTTAAATTGATTGAAAGCATATCACATTTTCCATTTGGAATATTTACATTTCCCTGAACTGGCTCACTAAGTGATACCACAGCATAAGACACAGGTCAGGGAGAAGGTGGAGAATGTGAGAGTCAGCAATCAGGAGAGTGCAGGACCACCAAAATCTGAACTTAGACTAGGTTAAGATGTTATAGAACAGCAGCTGAGAGAGCAAGCTTCTCTTTAGAGATATGTAAAGAATCAGACTAGTTAAGCTGTGCTTCATGGAAGATCTAAGGAGAAAAAAAGATAATTTATGCCTCAGGACTTTAAAATGTGACCAGGTATTGACAGGCCCTAGGATCTTTCCATACGACTGGAATCACCAGGTGGAGGTTTCAAGAAGGCAACACAAAACTGACATGTTGTGCATATGGTATATATTGTACACCACTTAATTTACCTGTCAAGGATGCATATTCAGTACATAAAGGCTTACAGTCTTTGCATGCATGGAATGGAGCAAATGATTCAAGGCAGAGGAAGAATCTAGCCCACTGCCCAAATACTTACTATAATTCATAGAGTTATTCCAAATAAACTGTTTTAACATAGTTGCCTGCAAAAGCAGGCACTTAATCTGATGACACAAGCAGCCTCTTTGAATCCCACACACCAACTTTATATCCCTACGCTTAAATGAAGACTTATAAGAGCTTGAAAAAAGGCAAGATGCATCTGGTCTGATGCACTCTCTTGCTCTCTCCCTTCCTATCATCACCTTCCCTCCCCTTCCACCTTAATCATTGCAGACAGAATTCATAGAACAAGAAATCTTCAAACACTGTATGGAAGAGCTTTATCAAAGCATATGAAACATATACTTAGTCTCCTCCTGTAATCACTTGCTTTCATATTCCGATACCATACATGATTGCATTTCATTGCACAACAGTGCAATTATCATTTCCGACACTAAGAACTCATAAATATCTTCTTAAACACTACAGTTCTTGAATCAAGCCAAAGGCTTTTTTCAGCCATTCTGCCTGTAAGTACACTGTAAGTACACAGTACATTCTGCCCAAGTACACTGAACATGCTGAAGTGTGTGGAAAGCCTCAGTGAGATTTTCAGCACAAGCAACACAAAAATTTCGATGCCCAGAGGTATGGGGAATGGCAGACAGATCTGTGCACCTAAGAAGGGGAAAAATTCTGCAGGGAAGTCCCCCAAAGCCTGTAGACAACTCTAATAATGTGGAAAAAAGCAACAAAAGCAGAGCTGGCTGGGAACATTCTTCTGGTGTTGCAGTGGCTCACTATTGCCTTCCAAAGACAGCGGAAAAAGGAATCTTCAGGACATTGTCTGCAATTCTGAAGATCAAGCTCAAATTCTCAGTGCTATCGTAATTTTCATATGTGCTCCTGAGGAGAACAGGCTAGAATACAAGACTCCCTTCTTCTGAGTGACTACTCTAGGTACACGTTTTCAACCTCCAACACTATTGCTTTTTGCCTCTGAACAGGAAGGACACACCATGCCCCTCAGCACGACCCAAGCATGGAAGCCAGGGCAGTCTCCTCTGATGAGGCAGCAGGAGAGTTTCAGCTCCCCTAGGCAGGCTAGGTCTGCCTCTTCCCACACAAATGCTCCAGTCACTAGGTTACACAGCTATTCTGTGCTCAGTGTCGTCCGATCAATCACAGGAGATGTAGGAGTCTTTGCCAAGCAGAGGGAAGATAGGCATTGAACCACTTAATCCTTCCAAGGCAGAATTAGTTCTGGGCATGCACATTAATTGCACGGATCTTTTACTGATGAAAAATATAAGTGTAAGTGTGAGATGTCCTGCGAGATTAGGCATGGGATCTGAATGCAGCACTGTCAGACACTGACACTTTAATTCTTTTGTGGTCTCAATCTCTTTGTACTCCATTTCCCAGTCTGCAAGATGGGGACAACAGTTCCTCTCTATGTGAAACAGAAATTTCTGAAGCAAACTGTATTGCAACACTGGAGGATGCTTGAATATTATGGCCTATCGATCCCATTACCTGTACTGAACTTCATAAACCACCAGCGTCAGACCTTGTAAGACTAAAGTAACGGTTAGTAGTCAAAAGAGAAGTCATCACAAATCTGTTCATTGTTTTTTAACCTCAGTTCCAGTGTTCTGTATTTCTGCTATAATCCACAATAAAAAAAAAGTAAAGGAACAATGAATAATCTTGGCATGACCTTTGGCTCTAAAATGAGGTGCATGTAACAGATTAAGTAACATACAGTTACTTTCAATATTATTTAAGTTGAAGAGTCCTAAAACCATGTCACTAGATACAGAATATTATACTCTTGAAGTAATGTTAAGAGTTCTTAACAGCCATTCTGCAGCAGAAGTACCTTTTTCTGTGTGATTTAGCAGACTGAGGAAATCATGGGAAAATACCACTTTTAATGCTGCAGTCACCATTAGAATGGGAATAGGCACCTCCCTGACTAACAAACTATGTGATTCATTTCATCTTCCTTGTTAAGACATTATCGCTGACTTTAAGGCAGGAAATGGTAATGGTATTGCACAAATGACTTCCTCCATGTGGCAATCAGGAGCTGAGGCTGAAGAAAATCACACAGTATTTCTTACAAAAAGAAGGTGAATACAGGAAAACTTCACTGGGCCATGATTTCATTCAGGAATGTCATAAACTTGCTCTATATTCTGAAAAGAGCCTCATAAAGGCTTGGGATGGATACTGCTAGGGACAGGGTCACCAGCTGCCAAAGCCTCCTGAAAGAAAAGGGAATTCACACAAATCCTTTGAACAGATCTCAAGCCCAGAGCTGGTGCAGTCACAGTTATGCTGTAGGCTCAGGATCAGTGCAGACCCTGTTTACTTTGTGACAGTGGCTAAAGCATAGCTGGCTGTTTGCATTACATAGGATACTCTATTAAGACCTACAGAGAAAAAGTTTGATCTACTCTATATACTGTACTAACTACGTGCGCAAATATGCATTTGATCCTTCATTTGTTTGGGGGGTTTTTTGCCTTCTGCCTTTTTTATTTTTTACATGATTTTCTCCAGTTAGCACTGGGGAGACAGGGAGACGCTTCCTAAACCAAAAAACAGCAGTAGCAGTTTGCAGTTAAGAAAATTTTGTCAAAAAAACAAAGGCACATCTGAACAGGGGGGAGAAAACACAGCAAAATGCAGCTCTCATCTGCACCGAAGTAAATCCAGCTACTCCATTTTGCTTCCATGGAGTTTTATGCTTAAAGAAAAAAATCAAGTTTTAATCTTTCTAGACTCATCAAGCAATAACACAAAGTAGAAAAAGATCACCTCTATCTTTACCATTACCTTCCCTGAATTCCTTTAATAAAGGGAAGTGGTCCTTTTAACAAAAGGATATTTAGTTAGGCCATACTTTAGAGTCCAGTGCAAAAATAAGTTGTGTAAGAATACTCAGTCATGAAGCTAAGCCTCACAACAACTGCTTTGGAGTTCACTGGGCTTTTGCTATTCCTTTTATAGATGAATAATGTGAAGTTCACTCACAACTTCAGCTCTGTGCAGCCTCACAGAGAGCTAAATCTCAATTATCTGAAACCAGCCTCTGCAGTACATAATCAGATCACAAACCACATAACAAAGCGTACTGCATTCCAGGTAATACAGCATGATCTACTTAAGTGCATAAGCTATTGTAACTCAAAAGTAGGTGAAGGTTATTTAAAAGGTAGTTTGGTAAAGTGACTATTAATGCAATTAGTGTGGTAAAAAATAAAAGACTTGAGACAATAGGAGAGATCACTCTTGTAACCAAATAGTGCAACAATAGGGCAAATATTACATTTTTAAAAGCACCTCAGTATAAGGAGATGTGGCTTATCTGTGTCTACTATGGGATAGATTTGGCACCGCTGAAACCGAGGGGAAGAGTGCCATGGACTTAAAGAGCAGGCTCAGGTCCTGAGCAGGAGCCCCTGTCAGCCACTACTGCACAGACATTGCCTCTCTCACGTCGGCACTCCTGCAGCTGACAGAAGCCCAACTCCTGGGCCAAGGGCTGCCCCTGCTTTCTGACCCTGCAGAGTGAAGATTTGGAAGAATCAAGCAGACATGCATCTGTGATCCTGCTCAAATCAGGAGCAGTATTTCTCTACAAAAGAGGAAGGAATAGTTCTGTCCAGTGTTTTCCCATTATAGTGCTAACAGTTCTGATAAACATGAGTATATATTATAGGTTGTTATGACAATTTGTGTCCAGACTTCTGGGGAAAAAAAAAAGAAAGAAAAAAAAGAACTGACCTTAACCCTTTGAAAATCCAAATTGAACTTCTTATACAGAGCTGGGATATGAAGAAATATAAGTCACTGATAATCTTACATAAATACTTCTTACAAGGCATCTGGCTCAAGTTTTAATAATCTCGCTCAAATCTTATAAACCTCCAGTTTGTATCACAGAAGGAAAAAGGGAAACTTCCAAACATTTTGAGCATCTGCTTCACTAGATAAAGGTGACAGTGCTGCCTGCCAACTTTTATCCTGTATTATCAACTGCAACTTGTGACTGTCAGTCTTGTCAGTAAATTCAAACCAAAGTACACATTTGCAATATAGGTTAGCTCTTCACTTCATGAGTCATCTCTCAGATTTCCATGAAACCATTAACATTAGAACTGTTATTCTTTATTTAAAATAAATATAAAAATGTAAGAAAGGACAGAACAAGCTTAGCTTGCCTTACATTTAAACTAGCCCAGGGCATTATCAGATAAATTACAGTCACCAGTACTCCATTTGCCAGCCCAACCACCCATCAAATAGGAATAAACATAGCTAAGCAAAACAAATCATTCAATGCACCAAAGAAGGATCAACATAATGGGGCACAGAATTACTTCTCTAACTGAAAATGGGAGCAGAGATTATTCTTTTTCAGGAATGCTTTGGCTACTTTGTAACTTTTGGGACAGTGGTATCCTGCAACAATATTCTGTTAGCCTCTCCTTATCTTTCTCTTTCATTCCTCAGAGTCAATTAAGCAAGGGGTCATATAGCAAGAAAGCGGAGTTGTGTTTGTGGAGAATGAGCTTACTAAGGGAATCGCACACTTCACCCACAGTTCCAAACACGGTATCTTTCAAACCACCACATTCAAAGCCTAGGACAAAAAAAAAAAGGACAAACATTTTTTAATGTAAATAGTTTTCAACAACAACAATGCCAACAGCATCACATGTCTGTCAAACTTAAATTTCAGACAGGAGGTTACTGGGAAGACATGCAGGCTGGTATAGAGTATGTTTGCGTTCAAGCCATTACACTTGTACAGCACCTGAGTGATCCAGCTAAGCGGTTCAGCAAGGCTGCAGCTTCTTATTGCTCAACACGGCATGCACAGTCCCTATCTATGACCTACTAGTAGTCTTTGTCAGCTCCCCCAGGCAGTATAATGTAATCCAGCTCCATTCTTGAGCACCCACAAAGAATATGCATTAACACTTCAGCTCCATCATCGGGCAGAAATTTCTCAATCATGAAGCCACATCAGGATCTCCACAGAATGGGATAAGAAACTGCACCATCTCTAACAACTGGAAACTTATTGGGATTATTCATGAGGAAGGAAGGAAGGCTCCAAATCCCATAGATGACATATCTGCTTAGAAAGGAGAACTCTAATCCATGAGAGATGCTGTCCCTAGGCAGTGCAAACCCCTCCAAACTCCTGCTAGTACTAACTGGAGTGGAACGATCTCTATGTGCACATGCTTGCATTCAAGTAAGGGGCCAAGCAGCAGTTTGCCAGGAATGCTTCCTCCATCCTTCCCTACTGACTGGTACAGCCCAGCAGGGCAAGTGAGCCATACACTGCCATGCTGACGTAATGGAAATAATTATACAGGATCCTACAGAATGAAGACAAATATAATAGGGTGCTGCCTGTTCTTTCACTTCTAAAGGAACAGCACAAAGGATTCCTAGCAAAGAATCCTGACATTATTTAGCATTAATTACTTGCCTTGTCTTCTCTAAAGAGGACACGTTGGTAATGGAGTAACAATGAACCTGACAATTCTGCATTCATATCCAGAAAAAACATCACAGACATTTCCCCTCACGCCCACCAATTCTAGATTTTAGCTAAAAATTACCCAGCAAAAAAATTGCCTCCCAATAACAAAATGCTTCTTACTATACAGATAATCTCTCTGTAATCAAGTATATGTTCAGGCTCAGTATGTGCATATAAAGAAGTACAACTACAGTTAATGAACTCCAGTCTCTACAATGATGATGCTAAAAGTTTGACTATTTCATGGTTTTCTGTACCTTCTACCACCTCCACTGCTATTTCCATCTGCAACAAGTTTCTTGTTGTCCTACTCAAAGGCCTTCACTGTTCAGCCTTCCACTTACCTGCTTTCCTCTTAATATATTAATCTTCCTAGCCTACCTCTCCCATAGACATCCTTCTGCCCTCTTTCATTCTAATTATCCTAATGTGGAGATACACTCAGAACTTACTTTCAAAAGAACAGTTACCTTCTACTTCAAATTCTCAGTTAGATCTGAGCTAATTTGAGAACTCTATGTTGAATATAGCCCTACCACAGATTTAGCTGTGAAAACACAAAGAACTGCAGCTCTTGTAGTTTGCAATATATTATAATCAGTAACCTGTTTTTTTTTTTAATAAAAATGGATGAAGTGCAGTTATCACAAAAGTATGTAGGCCAAAGATCACTGGGTTGTTATCAGCACCTAAACTCTGTGACTAAACCTATTTGGACTACAGTGCCTCCTTTACACAGCCAAAGCTAATGGAAAAAAATATGCTAAACATTTTTTGTCTATCAGGGGCTCAACAGAGAGGAAAGTAACCCTGACGATGCAGTTCAGTCTGGGAGACTGCTCTTGATTCTTCAGAGCAGATGTTGCAGATGCTGAGAAGTTGTCCTTGGGAGGAAGAAGGCCAGCATAGGAGTCTGCTGTGTCACACAGGCTGCAAAAGTCCAATTTCTAAGATTTGTTTCTTCTCAAGGTGCATATAAGCTGCAGCAACCTAGTGCTAAATTCTTCATCCCAACTCAGTCACTTTTAACAAACAGTTCCTTCAGTTTATAACAAAGATACCCAGTACACTCCTATGCTTCCAAGCTGGGTACCTGCAAGACATGTAACCAGTTCTCTCCTCTTCATAAATTCACAAACACTAATTAGCTAATCAGATTTAAATAAAAGTACTCAAGGCAGAATAACAAAACACTGTAAAACATAAGGAACTTACTTAACAGGTAGATTATTCAAAAACTACACCAGATTTCAGTAAATTGCCCCAGGCTTGATGTTTGGAGATTTTGACATTTCCAGCATCCTGTTGTTAGAATACAGGTCCACAAATGCTGGTTAGATGTCTACCTCCTACTTAGGAACGTGGCTTGCAGAAAAGTCAAGAGAGACAGCTTTGCAATCAAGGCAAGTTAAATGACTAGAATTCAATTTCCTGTTGAGGGGGAGTGTAGTTTTCTAAAGAACAGCTAGCTGTGTGGATCTGGGGCTAGATAGTTAAAATAGGCACCCAGAAATTCTCTGTTCTATATGAAAACATTTAGCCACAGATGAAAATTTAACTAGCCACTTATTTGCTCTCTTTCATTTCAAACCGGTCTAAAATGGGATCAAATATGGAAAAAGTACTTGCTTTTCAACCTATTTTTGCAAAAGAAAATGTATTGCAGGTGATCGGTGTTGCTTACTAACCATAATCCTGTAAAACCACAAGCCACAAAATGGAGCACATAAGCAAAATGCATTTAAAGGCTTCTATTCAACACCAAATATATTCCTTATTTCTACTTCCTTACATACATAAATTTGGTATTCTGCATTTTAACTTGACAGGATCTCTTACTTGAATGCTTATGATTTACAACATATTTGCCTTCTAAATTACTGAACTGCCTTTTTATCTAAGGGGATTTAACTAAAGCTTTTCCCATATGTTTTGAGCTCTAAGCCAGAGACCACAGATTTGGAACTGTACAATGTTTTGCTATTGAGCGGGAAGGCATAAATCCCACGTGCACTACATATTCAAGTAATACGTCCAAGGTGCCTCAGCAGGACTTCTCCTATGAGTTGAGCATCTAGCAACATGCTATTTTTCGACATAACTAGAGTGTACACTCACATGGTGCAAGTCATGCCACTGTGCTGCCCACAGTAGATTATCAACCTATCATTCACCTTGTGCCAAATTTTGCTCACCTTGCTCACTCATCAGAGTCCTTGTCTCACATTACTCTCAAACAACAGAAGAAGAAATTGACTATTTTTAATGCTGCAACCTTTCGACCAAGGCCAGAAGTTACTTGTGCGAAACACAGACTGAGCCAAACGTCACCCACAGCGTGAGACTCTCACAGACAAGCCGTCTCGCAACCCCCAGCGACCAGCCGGCACATCAGATTTGCAGCTCTGTGCTGTGGCCTCTCGTCTGCTTTCTGACACCACGTGCCAGGCTCTGTGGACTAAGGAGCCAGGAAGAGGCTTCCCCACTGTCTGGGGGCTGGAGGGGAGCTGCGTGTTGAGGCTCCATCCGATGCCTCCTCCTCCCCAGAAAGGAGGCTCCTCTCTTTCCCAGTCACATAGGTCTCTGCTCAGGAAAACAGAAATGTGAGAGCTCTGACTTTAGCATTAGATAAAGTTCACAGTGACTAAAGGGTGAAATCCTAGCCCTAGTGACATCAACAGAAAAACTCTCACTGACTTAAAGAGGGCCAAGATTTCAGCCCATAACCCAAACTAAAGAGTTTGCTAACCCAATGAAATTCAGGCTCTGATCCTACAAGAGATTTACACACCTTTCACTTCACATACCGAGTAGTTCAAATTCAGTACAACTGTTGACATTAAGTGAAACGAAACCTGTTGGTGAGTTTTAAAGAGATCCAGTCTTTAACTGTAAATACCACCTTACGATTTTACACTGAAGTTTTCAAACAGCACAGAAGCAACTCCATTTTACAAGAGCTAGTGCTGACTTCTCCACATTCCCATGACACTCTGTAAAACACTTGATAATAGAAGAAGAACAAATTCGTTAAGTATGAATCTGAGGGTTGGTTGCTTGGGTTTTTCTTTTTACTTACTTTTGTTTGATCATCAGCTTTGAAAACATAGCAGACACTTTGCTGATTTGCTGCTCCATCCTTTATCAGGCAAGCGAAGTAGCTTGGATCATGGCTGTTGTGAATCAACTTGTGGACATGCTGCGGCTTGTACTCAAACAAAGTTGAACAAATCAAAGGATCCCACTGCTGGTTTTTCCCTGTGTCTGGTTCACATTGCAGACTTGCCGGTGAAACATAAAGCCGGATTTGGCTGGTGCTGGGCTCTTCTTTGGCAGACTCCGTACTGAGCCGCCGGATCTCTGCTACAACCCAAGGCAGCATTGACATGGTGGTTAGCGAATGCACTGGCAGAGAACCAACAAGCTGGAGACTGAAATGCACTGAGACATCACTAGATGTGTGACATTTTTTAACTTTGAATGTTATTGGCTCCATTTTACAATCCGGAAGAGAAGCTGGAATAATTCACCAATATTTCAGGTCCATGGAATGATGATATTTGGCCAGTTCCTTTAATTAAGGAACGGAGGAATTCTGAAAGGAAAAATAATAGTTATGTAAGGGCTGCAACAACTGCCTAGATTTCCTATTAAAAATGAACAGTCAGTAATAAAAATATTTAATAGATTACCATGAGAAGATCAGAAGAGATATTCTGATCATCTACCATAATCTACCTGAACATGTTTTCCCTATACTGCATCTTACTATTTCACGTCCAACAATCGTAATAGCGCTAAAACACACTGCTAAAAAATGTCAGTCTGGATTTAAAAGTTGCTCTTACAACCCTTGTTTAATCATCTAATGATTAATTACACTCAAAAATACACCTTCTTTCTAGTCTGTTCCTGTCCGCACACATGTAGTTACTTCAATTGTATTATAACAGAAAAAACTCAGGTTAGCTATTATAACCTCCAGGACATTTGAAGTCAATGCTTGCTGAAACAGTTTCACATTCAGAAAAAACGGCTTACCTTTCTTGTTCACAGGGTGGATGATTTTAAACTTGGCCACTAATTTGGAGTTGTTTAGCTGTGTATAGTTTGCCAAGCAATCATCTGCTGTTACCATTCAGACTTTTTCATTAAATTACACCCCAGAGATCTTTATGTCATCTGAAAAAGCTAACAACAGTAAACTAACTAATCACTGCTAAACCTGCCAGAGAGCACAGATAAGCAACAATCCTTACAGCATCCCACTAAAAAAAAGCAGATGATGATTCATTATTTATGATTGTATTTTGAGGTCTGTCAGCTAGCCAGGAATATTTAATGTTTTCCATGTTGACACTGTATCATTTTCTTTTCTTAAAATATCATACAGAACCAAGTTAAATACCTTACAATACCCTGTTATACCCAGCATGTACTACTACTATTATTACATATTAATAAGTTTAGTGACAAAATCAAACAGCTGCATTTATCTATCAATTTAGTTCTGCAAAACCTAGAGTCTATAAAAACACACACACTGGCATTTGTTATATTATCATGTTTTACCTCTTCACTAACTGAGTCTGGTTTCAGCTGTTGCATTATTTTGTGCGAGACTGAAGAGAAGCTGACAGGCCTATAACTGCCAACTTTTAGTATCATGACACTAGTTTACCCTCAACCTTATGAAACCTTCCCATGAAAGACCTATTAAAAACAACACGTGCAGTCTCAAGAACGCCTTTTAATTGTATACGTTTTAATTATATGAATTTTAATTATATTTGAACAAATAGTTTAGTAAATGGCATGTTTACTGTGACAACAGTATTTCTTGCCTTTGCTCGTCTACAAAACTGATCAAAAAGTAGCAGTATTTTTCTCATGAGTTTTCATTAAACTTTGTCCTTCATTTGTCCTTCTAAAAACATTTTCAAGCTGAGTTTCTAATGGTGCTGCACTATGTGGAAAATGAACACAAACTTTTAACATTTAGGATAAAAAAAACTTCTGGAGAAAATTTCAAGCTGGAAATATATTTTAAACTAAACAAATGTTTAAAATGCAACTAATTTGCAAATAAGCAAATGGGAAAAAATGGTTCTGCAGTAGTTTTGTAAACTAAAAACTTGAGAACTCTAGGAACCACACGTTTAGGTAGATTTACTTTTCTGGATTTTTTTGCATCTTATGACAAATGAACTCTGTGGCTACGTTACTGGTTCCACAGATGCCACAAATTTAGTTAGAGAATCCAACAGTGTAGGCTTCGAAGAAAGTATCATAAAATAAGTAAAATTCTAGATGTGTAGGACAACTTTTTAAGAAGCGTTCACAGAGTTCTAGCCTTTTTATAAATCCACATGCATGTGTCTGTGCGGGGGTGGAAGGGAGAGTCATGTAAACACAGAATTTTTATGCCTCATTTTAACTATACTAAAATGTTTTAAAAATCTTTTTGTTTCACAAACAAGCAAGAAAACAAGCATCTCCTTTCATACAATGACTACAAATACATTGCAGAGTATGGGATAGCAGGTTCACAAAGCATTTTTACACCTCATCAAACAGAATGCTATAACATGATTACAATTTTGCTTCCATCGGGAACCAAAATTGTCTCTTCCTCTTTGACACACTATTATGAATTTTTTCTCCTCAACCATAACATGGAAATATAGTTCAACAACCTGCAGGGAAGACTGGATTCATCCATGACTATAATCGTGTGTGGTCCAAAAAGCATGAAAATTGAGGTAACATGTTACAGTGTTCTCACTATTTAGTGGCGAACATCACAGTCTCTGGATAACAAGCCTAAGAAAACTCCATTCTCAGTTGAAATCAGGACTATGCCACTAGGCAGATTATGACCTATGAGCCACATACTCTTTGTTCAAACCATAGTTTTCAGTTTTGTTTTCTCAGAGTTGTTTTTCAAATGTGATTAAATAAAATGCATGTGAACATGCAACAGAGTTGTCCTCATTTAAGTCTACTTGTCAAGAGAAAAGTTTCATTTGGAGTATCAGCGTTCATTCACCACACTTTTATCCCAGACCTATAAAGCATTGCAGCTTCAAATAGGAATAAGTATCATGATGGAATATAATATATTATTTTAAGTGATAACTCTAAGAACTAAACAGTATTAAAAAAAAAAACAGGGTAATGCTTTGCAATACTTCAACAAACACTATACTGCTGGAATGTATTTAATATAAATGCAAAGCTTCTTGGCATTCATCTCTTTTTAAAAAAATAAATACCTTGCAAAGTCAACAACAAATGCTCCAGTGTCTGCATTTGTTATTTCTAAAGAGTAACAGTTGGTAATAATAAATCAAAACAGCTAACTAGAAGTCAGAATGCTGTTTTTTTTCTAGCAATACGAGGGACTAGAAGTGCAGATTCTCAGCGCACATCAGGAGCTCTGAGCATTAGCAGCATCAGGTTTCCTCATCTAATGCACTCACATTACCACTTTTCTGTCTCCTTTTTCCCAGCCGTTTGTTATTTCCTCCAAATATTGTCCTTACCTTAATTTTCAAGCAACCCCCCAAAATTATATGAATTTCGTATTACTGAAGTTGATATGCTTTAAGTTTACACCAAAGACTGGGTTTTACTTCAAGACCATTAAGTATTTATATTCATGCTTAATTTAGACCTAAGAATAGTTCTGTTAAGATGAACAGGCCTATTCCTAGACATAAAATCAAGCGCACATTATGATTAAAGAGCAGTTGTGCTTTGGGCCCCTCTCTGTCAGCCCTGACTGCCACATGGAGTTGTGGCACCTTCGCCCATCTCTGGTTGCTACCACGCAGTTCATCCCCGTGAGCCCTGGAGCTGCTGGTGCAGTACCCCTGTTTACCAGTCACATTAACACAACACGCTCAAGGAAGTTTCCTTTTCTCCCAAGTCTCTGATTAACTCACAAACAGCTTCTTCAAAGCAAATGCTTATTTGACCTTTAATCCAAAAGCAAACAGCAAAGTTATAAAACAAAGCTCTTCGCTCATTTCCCTCCACCTACCCCGTAATCCTCCCGTGACAGCTGTAAGAAGTGCCATTCGGCCCAGTTACTCTGGGCTGGGAGAAGACTGCCAGGCTTTGCTCAGCACACACACACAGAATGTCTCTGTTTATTCTCTCATCTCTCTCAGTGCTCAGTGACATTACTGGGACAGCCTCCTTTTCTTCTCCTCCATCGGCATCTTCTAAAGTTTAGTATCTCCTCTGCCCTCGCACTCACAGCTGAGAAGAGCATATGGTGTATGCACACAGTAGCATTCCTCAGCTAGCAGCCTGACTGTTGTCTCTGTAAGGAATCTTAATATTCTCCTAACTGTATCTTAATGTTGCCATTGTTTAGCTTGCTTTGATTTAGCTGTATTTGCTATGTATCAGCATAACAACAGCCAGGCAAACTGGCACATAGGATATTTACACGAAACAATGCATGTAGCTTCCCTAGTCTCCACACTTGTCACTGTTCATGAGATTTAGACCTTAACTGTAAATGTTTCTAAACAAGGACAATGATCTCATTCTTATTTCACTGACATTGCAGTAAATTGACATGAATAAGAACAGCAGAATAATGGAACAGATTTTGTATACTGCATGCTCGACTCAAAACTGCCTGCCCAGCAACACTTTTAGGCTATCACAAGCCAGCTATCGCAGAATTATGCTTAATAAACCCTACAAAGCCATATTAATAAATCTAAGCCCACTTTCTGTCCTAGGAGACACCAGACTTACTTGCTAATGTGAAAGATACACAGGAGCACATGTGCTCTTTGTTCTCAGCTTCTCCTTCAGCTTGACCAACCCAACCGCTTCTCACAAGACAGGAGCAGGTTTAGTTAGCATGCAAACACAATGTTGGTAGTCCTGGTCTAGCAAAATCTGATACTGTGTTTAAAACAAAAACATCAGGCTCTCATTCACCCAAATTAAGTTGCAGCCTCATCTTTTTGTACCACTAGAAACTAAAAGGGTTGCTTTCAGAGAGAAGTTGGTGTGATGGCAGGAAGGACACAGGTGCTTGTCTGAGTACCTGTGGATAACACAGGACAGTATTTCTCAAAACTCTTCTCCTCTCAAGAGAAAGAAGAATTCATTATAAGGACAAAGCACAGGGTCTGGGCTGTAGTTCAGCCAGATGGGGCCAGGTCAGCTTCGCGTTTCAGCAGGAGATTCTTTTGGGGTGTGGGGAACAGACTGTATGATTACCTTGGGAGGGTGGGGTACTGGAAATTAGGTTCTGGCAGCTGGGGGAAGGCCAGAGAGATTTGGGATGAACTCAAGCTAACACAGAAAAAAAATACAAAGACAGAGGAGAGACTGTTCCAAACTGACAGAACCCATATGATTCAAAAAAGCAGCAGCTGCAACAGTGGGGAAGAGTCTTTATCCATTGTTTCTTCTGGACTGGACTAAATTCAATCCAAAGATGCATCCAGAAGTCTCAGGCTCTTGATCAAAACAATTTTTTGCGATCCTAACCTTTGCTAATTGATCAAAGCAACCTTTCACTCTCCCCCAGCTCTTCCCCTGGTGGGTGAACACTGGAGTTGGAGTGCTGGGAAAACGGATGAGGTCAGGAGATGTATCAAGCAAGGAAGCAGTCAGAGCTTCAGCACCTCAAAGATTAAATACGGAGTTTGGCCTGTGAGTTGTTGAACAGAAAGACCCCAACTTCCTAAACCTTAGCAGTTCATCTGGGAAACAATTTCACAGTTACTCCATGTCAGGCTGCTGACAGTTTTTATTCACAAGTCTGTTTTCTTTTTCACCTCAAAGAAGGTAAGCAAAACTTCCAACAGTATAGCAAGGTCCTGTGAAGAACAGCTGGTCTTAAAGAGTGCAAGTTTGTTTAGCTCTTCTCCACACAGCATTAGCCCTGAGCCTTCCTGACAAATGGAGCACAGGCATTGGTACCGACTGCACTTCGCTGCTGATTATTTTAGCAGAAATATCGCAGTACTGGAGGATTATGAGGAAAGCCCTGGCCTGCAGCCAGAACTCCGGAGCGCAGGCCAGAACTAAATACCACTCCTCTCCCTCTCAGTCTGATCCCCGACTGAGATTTAAATTGTCTTCACCCATGCCAACAGATTTCTTTACCCACCTTACAGGATATATGGAAGAATACAAATGAGAATATATATGAGGTATGTCATGATATGGTTGCTGCTCAGAAGAGGTCCTTTCACTGAAATACACATAAAATCACTCTTCTCTGGTATCACAACACAGCATCCATTAGATTGTTCTCTAGGGCAGCTAGTTGCAGGCCTCAAACAATGCTTTTGCCTTGTTTTGTATACTTAATTAAGACTATTTAGATATCATACCAAAGGATGCTTTAGATTTTCAAATAGTTCTAACTCAATTCAGTCTGGCACTTGGAGTCATGAGGTGCTCTTCTGTTGTGAGATTCTTCTTCTTATCTCATAGCAACTTATTATCTGTTGCTTCCTTCTGAAACTATGGCTGTTGTGGGTAGCATCATGTGAAAGTGCGGAAGTCTATGCTCCTCATAAATTACTATTACTTTCCTTTCTTTTTTCCTACACTTGCATTAAATCCTGACTTTTCACGGAGTCTTTTCAGTACCCTCAGAAGTTTTGGACGTGACCCTGAATAATGTTCCACCTTGTACTTCGAGCAAATCCTTTATCTTTGTGGTAATAATCACACTTAAAATATTTATCAGTACAGCCAGCATCCATTTTATTCCTCAAATAGGTTAAAAATAATTAAACAGAGTATTAATTTTAAAAAATGCCAGCACCACAGCAATATACTCATGGCTGTGTTATATACAGCAACAAGTTCATAAACAAATAGCAAACAAAGAAAATAGCAACAGATGTCCAGGACAGGAATAGTGAACTATTTTCTCACTACAGTCCACAGAAATTAATATTCTGATGATTGAGGTTAGAGCATTAATACTTCTGAGTCAGCCTTACACTGATGCAAACAAAGTATCAGGCTGCCCTACCAATGCAGCACAATAAAAATAAATAAATAAAAGTTCATAAAAGCAAGCATGCTAGGTAAATTACGTCCTGAATGTAATTCCATTTTATTCAGTTGCATATCCATGGCCAAAATACCTGCATCCAACTTTTCAGTTAACCAAATTATAAAGTGAAAAAAATGCCAAATCATCAACAAATCACCGAATGTGTCACATATACCTTCTGACTTGTCATTTTTCTCACCTGCAAGTATTTCTCACAGCAGTGTTTCTGTATATTACTTACGACTTTCAGCTTTTCTGTAAATCAAGCAGTGGTGATTTTCTATTTCATCATTTACAAGTGCTAATGGTACAACCATGTCCATCAGATCAGAGGCATCTGTGATTCAGGAGATGTACATTTTATTAATTTTGACCCATAATGTTTCGCTCAATCTCTGGGCTTAACCGCAGGCTCAAATCCCACCATCTGCACTGCCGCGGGCTCCCGGGCAGCGCTGCCATGTCAGCCTGGCTCCCAAACGCAGCGCAGCGCACAGGGTCTCGGTCTTTATAAAACTGCACTATAAATAACTACATTTGTGTCGTGCCTCTCACGAGGGCATTTTCAAGAGATCACTCCCTTTCCGATTTAACACGTGCTTTCGGGGGGCCACGAAAACACCGCGCGGACCTGCGGGGGCTTTAAAGTTCACTGCAGGAGCGAGGTGCGCTGGGGAGGCTGCTGCCGCCTTTGTGGGGAAAGTTAGGGCGCTGCTCCGAGGGGGAGCAGCGGGCTGCGGAAGGGGCTGCACCCCAAGGCGCTGTGCTGACGGATGCGGGAAAGAATGAGAAAATTAAAAAACAGAGAGACCGCGGCACCCCAACGCTCGAGTAAGTTACGCGGGTGCCCCGCCGCGCTCGGGAGGGCTGCGGCCGCCCCGCGTCGCGACAGACCCCCCCCCCCCCCCCCCGGCCCGCGGCCCCGGCGCTGCCGCCACAGGTGCGCTGCCGCCGCCGGCTCCCCGCGCCGCCCCTGCCCGGGACGAGCGCGGCAGCCTCCGAGGCCCCGCGGGGCCGTGCCGAGAGGCGCCTACCTGCGGCCCGCTAGGCGGGGGCGCCTGCTCCGGCGGTCCGGTCAGGCAGCGCGGATCCGGCGGGTCGCCCGCATCTATCACCGTGGCGCAGCAGCTGCAGCAGGGCGGCTGATGACTCCTGCGAACGGCTTCACTTCCTCAAAGCGCAACCCCGCTCTTCCTCCTTCCTCCTCCCCCCTCCAAAAAAGCACAACGCCACCGCAGCGCCGCTGCCCCCGCCCGGCTCTGCTCTGCTCCGCGCCCCGCCGGCCGCAGCGGCCTGGCCCGGCCCGGCTCCTCGCGGCAGCTGCCCGCTGCGGGCGACTCACCGCGCGGGACGCCCGGCGGCGAGGCAGTGCCCGGGGCCGGGCGGCGGCGAAGGGCCGCCGGGCGTCGCCTGCCGAGTGCCCGCTAAGGGCGGCGGGCGGAGGCGGGCGGGAGCCCTCTGACGGGCGCCGCGGGGGCAGGCGGGCTCCCTCCTCTCCGCCCCGCC
The DNA here is from genome assembly GCF_036370855.1 of Dromaius novaehollandiae. Taxonomy (NCBI): domain Eukaryota; kingdom Metazoa; phylum Chordata; class Aves; order Casuariiformes; family Dromaiidae; genus Dromaius; species Dromaius novaehollandiae. The sequence continues at coordinate 63,504,565 of NC_088101.1, forward strand.
GCCGTCCGCTCGGGCAGGACGGGCCGCCCCCGCCGCCCGGCACGGAGAGGGGCGCGGGGACAGCGGCCCGCCCGCTCTTACCTGCCGCCGGGCCGGGCCGGTCAGCGCCGCGGGAGGGCGGGAAGGCCCGGCCCGGCCCGGCCCGGCCCGGCCTCGGGCGGAGGGGCCGCCGTCGCCGTCGCCCTCCGCAGCGCTTCCCCCGCGGCGCCGCCTGCGCCGTAAAAATAGCAACAGGCGGCCGGGCCGGGCCGGGCCGGGAGGGGTGCAGGAGGCCTTGGCGGCCGGGCGCGGCGCCTCCCGCAGCCGCGGCGGGAAGGGCTGCGGGGCCGAAACGGGGCAAGTCTGCCCGGGGGGGTGCCTGTCTGTGTGTCTGTGCATGCGGCCCTCCCGGGCCGGAGTAGGCCGCGGCGACTGGTGGGCCCCCATGTCGCGACCGAGGGCACCTGCGGAGACGGCTCATCCCTCCGGAGGAGCGTCGCCTTGGCACGAGCCGGTGCACCTGCCCGAACGGTGCGTTTCCCAAAGGAGTGAGAAAAGATGTCGTTTTGTTGCTGTCGTGTTGCTGTAATAACATCACGTTGTAATGACAGGCAGGTGATAGCAGAAGTTGTGAGCATGGAAAGTAGGAAAAGAAGTATTTTAAGGGGAAATTTTGCTTGCAAAGCTTGAACCAGCCCTACGCCAGCAATCTGGAAGCGGGCGAGCCCCTGCTGGGGTCTCGGCCTGCTCCGAGGTCGGGGCAGGGTCTTCCGAAGACTCACGTTCTTCTCCGACAAAATTTAGTGCCTCCGCTCCACTTGCTCCCTGCACAAGAAGCCACATCGTTCAGTCATACCTGCATATATGTAAAATAACTGTAAGAGTTGGTACTAGTTGGTCATCGTATTGCAAGAGAGGCTAAGAAATGCACGAATCTGGAGAATTAATTATACTGCTCTGCAAGTGCTCTTTCCAGATGATCGAGGCACCCTACAGTCCAGTTCTGCAAACTGCTTTTGCACACAATGTTTCAAGTCTTCTTGGCAGACCACTGATTTACTTTTAATCTATGCAGATTTGTAGAATCAAAGCTTTCCAAAGGAAATTTGTTCTGCTGCTGCATGTGCACTACATGACTTTTTGCTTGCTGAGTGTATTTTTATAGGATTATTGACATGTAAAATGGTAAGTATGAAAGATCAATAGTTTCCTCAGAGCAGTTCCCAATCCGTACTTATTAGTTTGATGCTTCTCCTTCAAACATGGGAGTAGGCATGAGTGCCTTTCGTTTTCAACAGCCTCCTTTGCTGCAGTAAAAGGAATCCCAGCTCTCTTCAAACCTTGCCTTTCTTACTTCTCTAAACTGTCATGGCTAATGACACCGCTCTCACTCCAGGTATCACCCACCAGCCTCATAATATGAGACCAGCCGGTCCTTTTGTTTGTTTTAAGCCTGCTGCCAGAGCATTTTATGTGCTGCCTCTAGTAATCATGTTACGAAAAACAGTGAACTGTAATTCCCAATCCAGCAGCTCCAGCACTTTGGCTGAGGCTCATGCATTCCCAGATTACCAAACGTTGATTTTAGGATGACTTTTTTACAGCTTCACTGTTGCTTTTCAAAACGTGACAGTGAGACTGATAAAGATCCTACAAGACTATTTCTTGTTGCTTGGAAAATCCCCGGACAACACCAGTAGTCAATGCTAGAGCATCACACATACAAATCCTCTTTTCCCTCTCCTCTTGGATGGCTGGGAAAAGGAATTGGACTGTGCTTACACTCATCAATGGGGCCCTCTGTTATTTTTGCTATTATCTCTAGCTCATATGTTTTGTTCTTTGACTAGCAGAGTTTTTGTCAAGTTAATTGTGTTCTGATACAATATTTTATAAACAAAGTGAAATGTCTTGGATAAGAACTACTTTTACATCGGTTTAATAGTTCCATTCGTTTTGATTTTGAACCACTTCCCCTCTTTCATTCAAGCAGGCCTAGAATACTTTCTTACAGTTAGTAGGAAACAAAACAAATCTGAAGTGTTTATATTTGGCAAACACCTTGAAAATCTATTCAGGAACAGGGACTCATTATCAGTTTAATCCAGCCAACCTTCTATAATGTTTATTGGTAAATTGTAGTAATAATATAGCATCTGAGTGTCTCAGCAAAAAGAAAATTTTAGTATATTGTTTGCAACTTTTTGTGATAATTTTATTTTAGAATATTTTGTATTTTTATTAAAACTAATTAAAAAGTCCAAGTAATAAAAATACCAGATCTGCCAATGCATTTAAAAGGTATTAGTTTGATGTCTGTCACCAGCTCAGCAACTGATGAAAATGTCACAATAAAAACAATGTATTACTAACAAGATAGAGTGGAGAAATGCACAGGTCACAGTAAGCATCTGGACCTAATTCCACCATGTTCAGCAGTCTACATCTAACTGACCATCGATTTTAGTGGTGTCAAGCACTGCTACTACAGAAAGCAAATTGCTGGCAAAGGGGGTTTAGAACCTATGCACAAGAAAGAGTTTAAAGCTCTATCAGATGAGACCATGTTTAGATGTGAAAAGAGCTAACTTGTATAGGTAACTGTATGTATACTTTGGTGTTACCAGTGATAACATGAAAAGAAAAGTTAATATGGGACAAAGGAGTGCTTCTGTATACCCCTGCGGTAGATAGCTTCATGTTCTGTCCTTGCAGCAAAAAGATATTTTAATGTTTATTTATATTTTGTCATTTCCATCTTCTCAGTTTGCAGTAGCATTAATCTGTATGGTAAAGATGGTAATGTGATGCAAGAGGAGGGCCTTTGAAGGGGTTAAAACAGACAAAAGCTCATGATGCAGCTTCTGACACAGAAATGTAGAAAATACGGTTGTGTGTAAAGTCACACTTCTCTTTGGGGGTTCAGCACCTTTCTCAGGGCTGCAGGATGTGGTCCTCCATCCTCATGAGTTCCACACTTCTTTCCAGAAGTGAGGTACTCACATACTGTATTTAAAGAAAAAAGATCACTCTCTTGTTTAAGTGTGATACATTTATTTATCCAGGATGCAGAAAGACCAGTTTGCTTTCTGCTCAACTTGAGCTTGGTCAACCTACCTCCCAGTTTCCTAATCTTCAGCCTTGAGGATACACTGGACAGCATTCCTTCTCTGTGTTTCCTGCTGAAACTGTTCCTTATGTAGGAAAAAAAAATGCAAGTTTCATGTGTGAAAACAGGAAGAAAACAACGAGGGAGTAGTATGGTCCAGTCCCTAAGAAGTGTTTATGTAACATACAAAAGCAAAATCCCCATATCTTTATTTAGGTAAAAGCCCTGAACACTAGACTTACTAATTCTGTTCAATTTTCTGGAACAGTAAATTCCTGTTCTTTTTTCTTCACAGAAACATGGCTTTAAAATGGAGAGATGAAGGGGTAGCTAGTACTAGAACATATCACCACAACATTACCAGGTTCCTATCACCGTGAACTTCTTCAGACCAAGGAGGAATTTGAACCAGGTCTTCCCACATCTAGCAACAATGATCTATGCCAGAACATCAGTTTCACCATTATCTCTTTGTCCAGATGCACTTAAAACAAACAAACAACTCCCCCCCACACACACACATCTAAGTAATGGAGTCCTTCTTGTGGGCCAAGGGGGAGAAACACCTACTCACGAGCTCTCAGTCGATGTAGGGTTGTACATTGGAACCAGGTAGCTCAGTGAAATTTTGGCTAAGTGCATCCGGCCAGGGGCAGGAGGGGAATTTTGGGCAGCTGTGACTGTAGACTCATCCTTTGAAAAGCATCACTAACCAAAAGGGAAGTTTTACGTTTCCACCCAAATTACTTTCAGAGTTGAAGTTCCTCCACAGTTAGGTAGCAGTCAAATAGTAATGTTTTGGATTATGGTTTTGAACACAGGCACCTAAATTTTGTTTAAATTTCATTATAAGCATCTACACTTTCCTCCTAGGCTGCTCATAATGATCAATTTTTATTGCTATTAAATAAAACAGTCTAAGTGTTTATTTGTGATTTGTTTCATGTAAATCAGTACTTAAGGGCAGGATGCAAACTGTTTTGAAGTCCTTTGACTTAAATGAGCTCTGGGTAAAGTGCTTCATTCTTATCCAGTGACATTGCATCTCCACATGCTATTTATATATAGTTCCAGGCATTCCATAAACAAAATTTGAATGATGCTGTTATCATAGCATATTTTTGCCTACTTCATATGCTGTAAGAATGCATGACAGCAACAGTAGTTAGTGATTATCTTCATAGACAAGAGGCTTTCTGTTATCGCTGATCAGGGGTAAAGAGTTAGGAAAGAGTTGAGCTCCTATTATGGAACCTGCCCGTTGCCTCTGTATTTTTGCATGTTTCAGATCTCACAATTAATTCTTCCTCTCTTTCATTCCCGTAAATACATTTGAAAATGATGTACTAGTGATCGTGTATTTTAAACTTTTCCTTTTCTTTGGAAGCTGCTGTTGCTATGACATCATTTATATTACATTTTATTTAGATGGATGTTAGGATGTGATTGGATAGTTTAATAGGCTCATCCCATTAGGCACAGCGTTTGGATGGTGCGTGACCTAATTTCAGTTATCTGGCAATCACTCTACAAAGTAAAAATGTTTGCTTCCATTTGGAAGTTGAGCAGAAATACTATCCTGGGTGAATCTGTGTGTTTTTATAATGCAAAGAAACTGTGAAGGAAAGCACAGAAAGCAATTTAGTTTATTTTAATGAAGATTACCTTTCACTTACTTTTATACTTATGGGCAGATTAAGGGGCAGGGAACAATTTTGTTGGTGAACACATACGTGTAGAATATTTAAAATATAATATAAGCAACGATTTTCATATTATTTCATAGTGAATTTCATTTGTTCCTGTATAATTTGTTGCTATACAGCAAAAGCCTCAAATAAATCCTTCCACAACTCAAATATAAGTATTGTATTTTTCATACAAGCTGTGTACTAAGCACGGTTTGTAAGAAAGGTGAAATATATTTACTTTCTTCCAGCCAAACTGTTTCATAAAATTTAATGAAATAACTATTATCTAGGAGTGGATTTTACTCTCAATTAGCAAACAAACTAATAACCTTAAAGTGATGTCCATTAGTCTAGTCTTAATGCATTTCTACGCTTTCATTTTTATGGGAGAGTTTTAATACTACACTGATTTCTCCTCAATCTAAAGGCATTTTCCCCCTGCCCCTATGGGTATGATTTCCTGGGGGAAATCAGATGTTTACAACTTCCACTGACTTCCATTGGAATTATGAGTGTTCATCTGTCGTAAAAACTAGGCTCATTTTACATGAGTTTTGGTAACTTAGGGATGCAGCTTTCTCTAAAAGTAGCCAGGCATTTCCTTAGAATTGGGTTCACTCCAGACTGCAAACATTCTTTATTTTAGTCTTGGCAGTTGCCATTTCTGGAGAAAACCTAAGTGCCTCTGCTCAGAGTTCAAGGCTGGTTGCTGACAAACTGCATTTGTCTGTTTTTATGTTTGTCCTGAAACTAATCATCTCAATATTATCTGAATTTGGCTTTGTTCTCTTACTTAACATTTTGATGGAGGAAGCTGCAAAAGAATGCTGGCTTAGTAAGATCTGTTGGACTATGTGCTAACCCTTCTCTTCAGTACACTTTTAGTGCTTGTGTTTCAGTTCTTCATTTTAATTCTAGATCCCCTTTCTCTGATGCAAGACGTTAGCAAAGACACAGGAAACTGTAAGTTTCAGCTTGTAATGCTGTAGCTTGCTCTACTTGTTAGATTAACTTGGTAAACCAGTTTTTGATTTATTTTTCCTCTCTGTAACATTGGAAATTTCTGTTTGGAAGCAGGGAATGGAGCAAGCAGATTCCTTGTCGTTGGGAAGACAGAATGATGAGTTCTCTCATTTTCGACCACCTTGTTGACCATATCTACACCATTTCTGATGGTATCCAAGCCATTTCGAGGTTGTCTCAATAAGCTCTTTGCTGGACCCACTGCCAGTTTTTAACACATTTAGAGCTCTCCAAGTGCAGCCCCTCTGTCTGCACCATACAATACCTCACAGGCCTTTTTCACATGTCTATAAAGGTCCTTCTTGCCCTTGACTGTATTCACCTACTCTATAAAACCTTCCACATAACCTAAAAATTGAGCTCTACCTCCTGGTGAAAATCAATCATAGTTTCATAGTGCTGGTACATAAAAGTAACCAGTTTGGGGGATCAGTTACAGGGAGAATAAGAGAAGCAGGAGGATGTTCCATGAAGGAGAACAATGGAGACAGTGCCAAAGGGGGCAGGATCGCTGCAACAGCATCACAGCTCCATTATCAGCATGGTAGCGGAACCTGTAACTGGTACCATTGACCAGACATGTTCCAGGTTACCTGTCATGTAATTTCAGTATAACATCCATATAATAGGCCAGTGCAGTCATGTTGCTGAATCCTGGATGCCAATGAGATCAGGCCTACCCTGGTATGCTGGTTAGACTTTTTTTCACCAGCGTTACCAGTTAGTGGGCACTTGCCGTTTTCTAAGCAGAGAATACTCAGCAGCACCCAGCCTGTCACAGTGGCAGCAGATGGCTCCAGCCGCAAAGAATCTGTTTCCAAACCCTTACATCAGCCCAGAAAGTAGGTGACCGCCGTCCTCAAAAGTGGTCATGCCAGGCTTGTGTAGATTGGTGGCAAAGCAGACGGACCATGACAGCCTCTACCATCACAAAGTAGGTGTGCAATAACACAGTATACTCATGCTGCTGCTTTGTTTTCTTCTGTGTCTACAGCTACAGATAAGCCAGCACAACATGCACCTCACCTATCTTGCATTGTATTTCAACTACCCAGGTATCTGTAGGAGACTGTAGGTTTGTTGCATCTGTCACCTGGCTTAGCTATTTGCATCTTGATTTAGAAATAGGATTGGGAGAAATGCTAGATTAATGTATTTTTCAATAGAAAATGATCTTCTTTTTAAAGATCTACTGCTACTCAGTACAAACATTTACCTACTGCAAAGTGCATACAAACATTTTTATCCTTGTATACAAAAATGCTTGTCCAGAAGCAGAACCAGCCAGGCAGCCATCCATCCATCCCAAGCATTCCAGCACTACAAGGGATTGCTTGTTTCTATGGTAGATGAAATCCCTACATTTCCAGGCAGGACAGAAGTGAAGAGAATAGTAATTAATGTAAGTAGCTGGAATCTTGCCCTGTAGATCATTCATAAGTAATGGGGTCAGCTCAATAGAAGCCCAGTCTGTCACAGAAAACTGAGAGATAGACCAGGTCATCTGGATTTCCTTAGTATCCCTCAAGAGAGAGGCACCTTGACAGACTCTGGCCAAGGTTGAATACAGATGGCTCTTCTCAAAAGAAACATCAGCAAAATCCAGATCCAGGCTTGACATGTGCAGACAGTTGTACAATGAGCGTGCCTCTCTAGGCTGTGGAGATGTTCAGATATGTGCAGAAGACAGAAATCAGAAACTGTAACCCTAGTGACTTCAAACCTTGCCCATGAATCCAGTAAAATGTCCATTACCACACTCCACAACAAAAGGAATGCAAAACCTCCCACTCTACAAATGAAAATAAAAAGAAGCCTAGAGCTACAGGCTCCTACAGTCCACAAATCCTCCCCTGCCTTGGGGAGGGCTCACTATTGCCCAAATTGAAGGCATTGCCCCCACCTGCCTCCTGTTGAACTGCCCCTCTGTCTGCAGTCTCCAGCTCAGGGCCCCATGATCCTGGGGATGCCACCAGCCGATCAGCATGGCTGGCCAGGCCAACCACAGTGCATCCATCCACACAGCAGTTTAGATCAAGTACAACTGGGACAGGACTGTCACGCAGCTAAAGGATGCATTATGCACACCGTATGTCACAGCTGTGCAGCATCACTTGTTCTCTGCCCATTTACGCTGCTGAGTATTTTAGCGTTTATCATGTGTGTACTACAGCTCCTGCTTCAAGCATTTTATTTTCAAGAAGCTTCTGTCTTTAGCATGCTGGAAGATCATGCACAGCTCAGATATGGTATGTCCCCTAGAAACCTGTCTTCTGACAAAGGCGCTGCTGCTGGATAGCCTGTCTTAATCCTGACCTTCAATTCATGATGATTGTGCAGAGGCTAGATACCACAAACACGTCAGTCTTGGGAGCACTGACTGATATGATCTAATCGGGCAGCAAGCAGTTTGGGTTGGTAGCTTGTGCAAGGTCATTTTCCTTAGGAGCCCAGGGTGCAATGCGGTGCAGGAAACCCTGTTTTGCAAGGGTATTCTGTGGTTAAGTCGCAAGACAGGTTAGATTCTAAAGCAAGACTGAAAAACAAGTGCAGGCCCAGCCTTCACCCTTCCTCTTTTTGTATAGCCAGGATCTTGAAATAGGACCCTTTATTCTGTTCCAGGGACCACACACCTGTGTCTCCTCCTTCTCTCCCTTAACATGAAATTGGGCCAGAGAAAGTTGCTGACATTCAGTAGACTATGTCCCAGACAGGGAGTGACAGGCTAGTACCAGAAAGTGGTAGATGGCTACCTGGAAGCCAAAAATCCTAGGATCATCACATGAGAAGTTGTACTCCTTAAAGAGGCAATCACATTTGGTTGCAGGCTGAAACAACTCACAGCTGAACATGAATGTTATACACATCTCAACACCTTGGTCTTGTCATGAGAAAAGTAGCAGTTGCTTTCCCAGTACCCAGCTGCATACCTACTGCTGTCTTCAAGGTGTACTGAAAAAAACTGAGGATAGAGAGCCTGGCATTTAAGAATATAATATAGACAGATTTGAAGTTTTGCATTTATAAAGAGTATGTTAACTACAGCTGTTAATGCAAGTCCTAACTTACAATTATCAAACCAGATTCCACTTCCCTCTAAGCTTTATGGCTTCATCCTTCTAACTATTCTGCCAGAACTGATGGTAGTACACCATTAGCATTACACGCCAGATTGATTGTTATCACCTCACCACTCCCCCCGCCCCCCACCCTCCAGCCCCCCCCCCCCCCCCCCCAAAAAAAGCATTTCTTCTGCAGAGGATGCTCAACATAGAAAGGCTCTTACCAGGAATGGCAGGGGGAACAAATTAAGGACAAATGAGGAGAATCTGGTGCCCTGATCTTATATTTTCTCTTCATCTGCTGCACTTTTCTTTCAAACCGATGTGTAAAGAAAGATGGAGCAGCAGCACATGAGAGCAATTTCCCTCCTGCTTTGTTTTCTAGCTTGTGTACAGGAGTAATATATGGTGCAATCTCCATAATCTTCTTTAACCTTCCTCCTTACCTCATTCCCTTCAGGCCTCCATCCTCATAAACAAAGGAAAGTAGGACCTCATTTGTTGAGGGTCAAGGAAAGGAGAAGAATCTATATAATAGCAGGGTAAGGGAGCAGTGGCTAAGGTTCCTGATTAATTTCTCTTCTCAGCTCTTGCCATACAGAATCTTCTCACAGAAACTTTAGAGACTTGACTGCATGCATTTTCTACAGTTTGTCAGCTCCATTTCCAACTATGGTCTCAGACTTGTAGCTCACATCTATTACTCTAGATCTCGGGCAGCTGGAGACCTAGCATCACAAATGCCGGGAAAGCAAAGGAAATGGAACATCACTATTGATAAGTAATTTAGGTTTGGACTACATCAAATTGCAGAGAAGTGCACTTAGCTGCATTGTTATTTTAATTCCTTAACAAGAGAGATCCTTTTTCTCATGCCTCCTTCTTATGGACTGCCTTGAAATCACTTCTGATTTCAGTTCTAGATGAGCCTTGTGCTGGACTGGAATATTCTCAACATACTCCCAGGGACAAAATAAGATGACAAAAACCAAAATCATTTTGTAACACTATTAATGCTGCCTTTGTATTTCATTAACAAAACAAGTAGGAAAACAAATTAATAGACTGCTCTGCCTCAAGCCCAAGTGGAAGTGGACTGGTGATCCAGCATCTTAAACATGCTGAATTCAGGCCTGAAGTTTTAAAAGAGGTTTGCTTTCAAGGATCAGTGCAGACTTATAACATGCCAAATATGCTTTGTTTTAGCATACTTAATATGCACAAAAAAATTCTGAAATACTTGTGTTACGTCCAACACCAAAAACCACATCCAATCTTCAGTGTAGATTACTCATCATAAAATATATAATATATGGTTCTATGGCATCAAAAGTATATTTATTTTCTGAAACCACAGCATCAGCTCCCATGTGTTTTTGAGAGGAGGGGTTCTGGCAGGTTTTTTTTAATTTGTTTTTGTAAGACTTGTGCTTAGATTTTACTTTCAGAAGGAAGGGACAGTGATAGTTGATATGTGCAGAAAATTTCATGCAGTGTGATAAAGCTGATTGCACTGAAATCAATATCAAGAGTCTCTTTACAGCTATTACTACATTCAGTAGCACCTAGGGTCCTATTCAGGAATACAGACTGCATTACACAAGGCGCCAAAGAAACATATCAATGAAAATGTGTCCCATCTTTAGTTTAGTATAAAAGAAATAGCGAAAATGGAGGATGAGAACAAGCACTTTCTGCATAGAGTAATAACCTTGCTACCTCCCTAACCTTCTATTTCAAAGGCCTAGGCTTTGACTAATAGCACACTCAAGTTTCCTCAATACCCTTCTCAATATCTTCTTTTGAAATTAGTTTCTTATGCCACACAGACAAACCTCAAGACAGATGATTCAGATGCTGCCTTTGACTCCAGTGCGGGGAGAAACTGAAGTGACAGCCAAAGAGTATGTGGACTACTCCTTCCCTTGAGTCCTCTGAAAACAACTCTAAAGTCCATAAGGTAAAAACTGATAGTCTTTGCTGACTGTCTTAACTAAAAAGGTCAGCTAGTATTTAGTGGATGCTGAATGGCAAATTTGTTCCTTTATGAACAATTTACTAAGTTTGATCTATGCTTGGCCTGACAACTAGTCATTTTCCATGGGATACCATAAGTAATTCTGGCAAAGGTGTTTCTTTACCCAGGAAGCACTGAGGCTGTTAGAGCTACACTAATATCCAAAACAACTACTGAAAACACAGAAAAACCTGTATTAATAAAGTCAACTAGTAACTTCTGCATAACCCATTCCTGCTCTACAAGTGCAGAGGACAGCATGCAATGAAATGTAAACTTCTATTCTAAATTAGACAGGCAGTTACGCACCAAGTCATGGTAGCATACATTAAGATAGGCTCTGAGATTCTGAGATATACATTGACCTAATTATGCTTAGTTCAATGAAGTAACAGAAAGGGGCTGTATATACACATTCTGTCTTAAGATGTTCATGGTATTAAAGTCTGCTTAGAACTTCTAAGGAAAAGCTGTTTAGTACACTTACTATCTCCAAAGTGCAATATGATGCATATTCCCAAGGCAAACACAAGCTCCCCAGCAAATTCACTGTGAATTTCTTGTTTACTTCCAAAACATTTACCTCAAGTTTGGCAAAGTTTCGTCATAGGTTTCCAGTGCTCCTTGTTAACATAAGCTCTTGCCTTAAAAACAACCTAAACCTAGATAAAATTTCATAATCTTATCAGACTACACAAAAACCAGGCTGCATTTCAGAAAATAGGATATTACTTACAGTATTTAATTAAAACAAGTTTTGACCGAAATACATTTGCAGACAACTTTTAGTTTGCAGATTGATTGGGGTTTTTTTTGTTACTTTAAGGATAAAGCTACTTCCTTTCCAAAATAAGATACTGGACCCAAGAGTATGCAGAATACATCTTAATAAAAGCCTAAGTGCTTTTTAGTCTGAATTCTCAGATGTTTGGTCCTCAAAATCCTTACAACTTAAATAATGCACTTCTGATGATGCAAAAACAAATGCAGTTAAGCTAGCCATTTTGTTATTTTACTCTGTCTTTCGTTGAAGATTGTTTTTTTCTGGTTGAAAGAAATGTTTTTCAAGAGCGTTGACCAATTCATCTAATTCCTTCTTCAGCTGCTCAACGTCACTAAGAAACAAAATCCACACAAACACAAAAAAAGGGTCACAACGGAGAAGCTAAAAACGTACATTTTCAGTGTAAGGGCAATTCTAAATCTGATGTCTAGTTTTAGGCAAACATTTTCTATTAATGCCGAAAGTAATGTGTTTGATTTCTTAAAATCTCTTGTGATAATACACTGATGTTTACTTCCAACTGCTGTGCATGGAGGCACTTAAGACCATGGACAAACATACCTCCACAATATAATCTAAAATACGTGAATAGCCTGTTTGAGTTCAGAAGCTCTATTACATTAATAATCAATATAATAAATTAGTAACTTTTATACTTGTAACATATTTTCAGGTGAATTTTCATCTATAAGAAAGCATTATAACCATTACAGCAATTAATAGTTGCTCATCTTCCAGACTAAATGATTTCCAAGGCTATCAATCAAGGATACAATTACTAAATGTAGTAAGGGTATATAATATATTAGAACACCTTACATATAGTTCTATAAATTTGAAGCAACTATATTATACATATCAAATAGAGGGAAAATATCCACTTTCATTTAAGGCACTATCAAGAAAGGCATTCTCTTCTCACTGAAGGTAAAACCAATTTTAGAGACATTTCAGTGACAACGATTCAATAAATTTTGCAGAATTAAAGCTTGATACTTATTCATTTAAAAAAGAATAAAATTTATTAACATTATTTGATGATGGAGAGCTCTCTTCCCCATAGAAACAAACAAACAAACCAACACAACCACTATTAGACAACACTTAATCCTACACGTGACAATACCTGTTTCCAGGAGGTGCGCAAAGTTCAGAATAGTATTTGATTTTTGGTTCTGTTCCACTGGTTCTCATAGTGGCCACTCCTCCATTAGCAAAAGTAAACGTTATCATTTGGCTACTTTTACTAGTGGGAAGTATCTAGAAACAGAAGAAATAACTTTTAAGAACTCTGAAAAGAGACTACATGTAATGATTTGAGATGCAACCCATGATGTGACATCACATAACTGATACATCAGTTAAAAGTAAGTTTTGTTCTGTCTTCTTCATCAATAAGGCAAATGACAGTCTTACCCTCAGTCTGGAATCTGGTTGTTCTTTACTAGATAGCTCATCTCCAGTCTAGTCAACATTCTGATTGCAAACAGAAAAAGCTCTGTGATAGGCTTCCCCATGAAGAAAAAGAAACATAGATCCTGGAAGACTAAAGAATCCAAAGCCACATCTCTGCAGACAGCTTAGCTTCACATTTACAACAAATAATGCAAGACTGCTTTGTCAAAACAAGAAAAGAAAGTCTGTGGAAATTGTAGTAAATCGCACGATCATCTTTACCTCCTATTACAGTCTGCCATCTTGAACAAATCAATCTTGATTCCCCCCACCAAGACAAAAGCAGCATCCCAAATCTGACTCATTTTAAGACCCTGCATTGACTGTAATGTGTTTTACAGTGTTTTTCTGTATTTTTACAGATATGTGGACGTACATACGTTATGACTGCATACATTATAAAAAAAACTTACTTACAGCTTTTTGATCTGGCTGGCTGCTGTCATATCCAGTAGTTAGATCCCTTATTCCAGAAACCTTAAATCTGCCACAGAATTTTGGGTAAGTGTTTTTCCCATCATAGTTTCTAAGGTTGTCAAAAAGCTGTTCAATAATTTTAGGATCATGGCAGATGAAATATGAAGCTTTGGTAATATGGAAGCCGTATCTGTCAAGACACAATAATAATGAGTTAAAGAAGTAATCTTCTTATTACAGTTGTATACCATACACAATATACATCTTTAAGAGCAAGAATGTATACCCATGATCACCCAACTGCAGCATAAATTTTCTCCCTTATGTTGTAAAAGGCCTCAGCACCTTAATTGCTCTATTTTATAGACTCTAAAGCGTCTGTAGAGAAATTTTTATTTTTCAATGATTAAAAATAAAAAACGGGGTTTTTTTTTCTGGTTTAGAAGCAAAAGCCATTAATACGTTTAAGGAATTTAACCACCATAGGAAGAGAACATAAGATGTCTGACTGGAGGGCAACACATTTGTCTTCCTGTTTCCTGAACACACATGATCTGCCACGTAGGACAGTCTGTGGCAATAAATTCCACAATTTATTTATGCGTTATGTTTTAGCAGACCTTTGCTACTTGATTCCTTCTTAAACAACTGAAGAAACAAGCAAGTTGCTGCATGCAAATAAGACATCTGAGGACTGGTTAAACAGGAGGTAAACACCAAGGCTGGAGTTTTCCACAAGTCTTTTGCAGGTTCTACCATTCCTTTGTTAGTGACTCTACCAGACAGAAAAGGCGGAGGGAGAATGTCTACCAGATTGTGCTGCCTGCTCCTTCAAAACAAACAAAAAACCCACCAAACCAAACAACATCACCTTCCCCCCCCCCCGACATGAAATCCAATAGCCATCTTGGCTACTGATTTCTTCAGGTCTGTGAAGATATTAAACATCTCTCAGAC